>NW_020449219.1:89386-105814 GCF_003343035.1 Apteryx rowi | reverse complement strand
ATCCTGTGCAACGTGCTCTAGGTGACCCTGCTTGAGCAGGGGGGTTGGACTAGATGATCTCCAGAGGTCCCTTCCAAACTCAGCGATTCTGTGATTCTGTGAACAGCCTTGGAGAAACTGAGATAGCCTGCAGAAGTAAGCAGCCAACCACATACAGGGCTGCACTGGCAAAAGGGCAGGCAGTGACTCAAGGGAAACCATTATTCCCCACTACTCAGCATTCATAAATATACTTCTGGAGTACTGTGTCCAGTTTTTCCCCCTTAGATAGTTAGGGCATTGGAACACATAGCATACAAAGAGAAGCTAAGGGGAACTGTGCTTTTTCATCCTGGAAAGATGACCAGGGCAGGGGCTAATTGCTGTCTTCTCCATAAAACCCATTTAGATACCTTAAGACAGAACCAGACTTCCCAGGTGTGCCCAAAGAGAGATGAGGAAAACAAGAAGCTGCAGCAGGGAAAGTTCCAGACAGATACAAGTGGGGGGGGGGGGCGGGGGGGGAGAAAATACACCCACACCACACACAAAAAACAAAACACCACCACCACACTGTTTCAAGGATAGTGGTTAAGCACTGGAACAGATTGCTCAGAGTATAGAAGGAGTATAGAATAGGGAACAGAGTATAGGGAGTATAGAATCTCAGCCTTAAAGATCTTTAAGGCAAAACTGGACAAGGCCCTGAGCAGTCTCATCTAATTTTGATGCTAGCCCTGCTTTGAGCCAAGGTTTCAAGATGACACTTGCCAATAGGTGACATCCAGACGTTTCTTCCAAGCTAAAATTATTCTTTAAATTTTAAATAGTCTGCTATATAGTGATGCCTTCAGAATGTTCCTCCTGGCAGATTAAACCAAATATGTAGTTTCATGACAGTCTCAAGCCAGCTCAGGACTGTTTGGCTGCCAAAAGTTGTCCCACCTCCTCCCCAACGCTGTTACTGGTGTGGCTGGATTTCCTTTCCTCCAACACACAGTAGAATGAGTGTTAGCGCCAACACAGAGTGCGCTGCAGAAGTACACAGCTACAGAATAAAGAGTAGGATTGCCAATTTCACTCTAAGATTGGCTTAATGCCATATTTAGTTAACCTACATGTTTATCAAAAACAAGTCTTATTTGCAGGTTTCTTTCTGCAGAGTAGCAGTAGTTCTCAGACTCTGAGCTGCCACAGAAATTCAATATCAGGATATAATACAAACAAAAACTGCATCTAACACAAGTGTAAGAGAACACTGACCTCTACAAGTTACTGATAAATACTATACATTATGACAACAGAACAAATTGAGGAATAGTAGTTTTCCTGGAGTAGGCAAGGTCTATGCATATCTCTCAATAATCAAAGGGCACCACAACATGAACACCTACTAAATAAAAGACCGAAAGCTTTTTAAACAAAGTTACACTTTCAGAGACACCATCACCAAAGTCACTTATTGCTGTGACACTTAAAATATTTATAATACAAATTAATCTGTAAATACTTAATTATGCACTTGAGCACAAACATGAGACAAAAGCATCAGTCCATTAATCATTTCATGAATAAAACTAATCTTTAGTTTCCTTTCAGTTAATATTTCAATTCAAACCATTTGAAAAAAGTAATTTTCCCTTTCATACCACTATGAATTCAACAGCAATTTTGGAGATAATTAAACAAAGGAATATTATTACTGTATTTCACTTACATTAGCTTGTGGAATGTTCTTTCCCTTAAAAAAATTACAACATTTGACTGTAACTGACCAGGTGAGTGCCAGGCCTGGTCACGTTATCATAATTTCAACTTTTCCCCCCTATTCTTTCTACTCTTTCTTGAGCAGAATATGCATGTTTCTCTATGGTGTTAGCATTCAAGTGTACCAAATATCTGTAATTCTCACAAAAGCTCTCTCAGTAACACCACCACAATCATATAAACCGTATAAACACAAAGTAACTGGTTACATAGCACCCAACACCTACAGTGAGCTCCTGGAACATGCATTCTCTATTTTATCTACTGGAAAATGGAAGAACAGTATTTTTTGCCTGCACCTTGGCTGATAACCTTTATCAAGTACATAAGAAAATAGCATCTTACTATCCCATATTGAAAAGAGATTCATTATTTTGCTTTCCTAAATGAAGGACTCTGCCAGGTTTTCTGACAGATGCAGAGCTGAACTGATGCAAAATTCCCTCCTTTATTTCACTGTGAATAAGCTGTCCTCACCTAGAGCAGAACATGAACTCGCTTTTAGAAAGTTTTAAACAAGAGCGAGCAGTATTAAATATTTCGTATGACACTTGCACATAAAATGACAAAGATAGCTGTTCTTTCTTTCACTATCAAACCCCATCCAAATTTAGACAGACTTGACTGTATATTCCTCCATCATCTAGAAAAGGATGCTATTGATGGCCTCTGATGCTTGATTTCAGCTTCACTACTGCCAATAAAATTAGCATTGACAGCTTCCTACACAGCAAGCATTCCAGAATGACAAATTTCAGGAAGAATCATTTTATGAACTCAAGCACAGGCACTGCCTTTTGTAAGTACTGGGATCTAAATAATAACACTTCTAACTTGCCAAACAGTTGCTAATTGCTTACTGAAGAATCTGCTCAAACACCATGATAAGAAGTATTCCAAACTGCTTAAAGTTCAGAGTATTCCTCTTTGAGGAAACCAGCTTTTAAGTACAACGATACCTAATAGCACAAAAATATTCCTGGCAACACTAACATAGGAATAACTGCAGACTAAATTTGGGGCAGAAAAGTAGTTAAGGGAGGACCTAGATGAAAACTGGAAGAGTGGAACAGAGCTAGTTTTGAAGCACCAGCTCAGTCTGACAAAGGAACAGAACCTACAAACAAGTAGAACAATTTTATATGTTGCGAGAAAAGAGTTCAAGTATGGACAAGAGAAAAATGTAATTAATATAAAACTTTCAATAGACAGCTTTTCAGACTGTACAGCAGGAGACTTGCACTAGATTAACTTAAGCACAGAAACATCTGAAATTTAAAATAAAAATACACTGCCTTATAAATTTTTGGATTCACCTGCTGTAAAGTCCTCTCCCCACAACTGTCCTACCTGTCTTCTGCCGGATGTTAGCATTTTGTAGCAAAAGGCACAAAACGAATGATGCCTGTTCCTCACCTGCCACTTATCACAGCACAAGTTAAATGACCAGTGATTTCTGCTGTTTCTATTATGGACCCACTAGTCTCTCACAAAAGGGCAGGACAGATGGATAGCTTGGAAATATAACACTTTAAATTTATCGCCCTATGACACATTACCAGATTTGAGAATTAAATTAGAATTCAAGCTGCTAAACATTGTTACTATATTCAAAATACATCTATATTACTACAAGAAACCCACAAGCAGGGAAAACTTGTTGCTACACTTCCACCACACAGGTGGACCACTAAATGAAACATTCTTAGACATCAGCATCCACACAGCTATACCTGCTCCTGCAGAATTCTTTTTTTTGTCATATTCTCCCCCTCCAACACCTTCACTCACTCTTTTTATTTTTTTAAAAAACACCCACAGACAAGAACTATGTTTCTGTGGCTGCTACAGTTCCATAACTGCTGAAGTTTGAACACATCAGGAAACTTTGAATGAATTAAGAAGTTGTGTGAGTAATACCTGGAAGAAAATATTTCTGTAACTTAACTATGTAGTAATGAATGTGAGTCCCAGATTACATCATCACTTGTTGAAAGCACAGGAGTGACAGATTCTAAAATTACAACAGTGACTCAGATAAAAGATCTGAGATAATTCTAGGTTTGCAGTAGCTGCATGCTGGCTTATTTCTAGCTTAGAAGCAGTTCTGCAATCCACTGTCACTTTCGGAAAGTCCCTAACAAAACCAATAACTGATTATTTCTTTCCTAGGTCTTCAATACTGCTCTAAGTAGACCTTTGAAATCAACAGTACTCAACAAAATAGAGTCAATATAGCATGTCCTAAGCACCATTTTAAGAAATTGTTTATATAAAATGTTACCTCAAAAAGCAATTACACAGTAACCCAAGTTACAATGTCCTATGTATTTATCCAGGTCTAGACCTCCAATGAACTTAAAGTAAATTGCTTTAAATTTCCTAGATACCTAGACTACTTAGGTTGTAAATACATAGGCAAGCAATTAAAAAAAAATTAAGAAGTTTAGTGTTGAAATAACAAAGGAAAAGTGTGCATTTATATTCAGTATAACCTGTGGAACTCAATGAAGTCCTAAGAATAACAGTTACGATGAAGCAAGCAGAATGTATGGTCCATTTTGCAAACTTAAGATAACTTTCTATTTACATCTTTATGACAAAATTTCAAATAATGTTTAATATCTTTTCATGACAAAGGTGTCATGAAATAATCTTCTTGCTCAGAATTGTATGCATGTGATAAGCAAACACCCTAGCAGACTTTCTTGTTATGTGTAATTCTATGTACAGCACACTTGCATACCTACAGCTTCTGAAGAGGCAAATTAAATCTAGCTTTTCAAAACAATTCCTGTATCTATATTCCCCTCAACTGTTTGTTTCAAGTTACTGGCTGTACAGCTATTTCTGTGTAGTAGTGACCCTGCTACCATTATCTGCCCTGCTTATACCCTAACCCATATTGTGAATGCATTGTCTCTCTACTGGTGCTCTCCTTTATACTATGCCAGGTTCCATATTTCAGAATCTCTGTGAAACATTCAAGAGGAAGTACAGTACCTTGGAACTAAAACTACTTTAAAAAAGGTATCTGTTGAGAGTGTACAAGATATCTCTAAAAAGAGAACAGTATCACTGTCTTACAAGATGAATACCACCATTATACACTAAAATCTGAAGCATTTTCTTCAATTAAGGCATATGCATAGATTGGTTTGTTTGAGGTGCCCAACCTACCAGGACCATGACAAGCTGAGACTCAAATGTTTTGAGATAAACTTGTTTAATTTTTGGCATAATCAAATAAGGGAGTGGATGCATGATCAGAGATGAAATCCATGTAGAAATTAAGTTTGTTATCTGATAACTGTATGCTAACTGGTAACCAGGGAAAACTTTTGTGGCCCCAAATGTATCTAACTTGTCAATGCCTACAACAGCTTGATAAGATTACCAGCTGACTTCTTAAATATACCAAGGCTAGCCTCCATGCTGCTACCCTCTAAAAGATTCGTGAATCTGCTCAAAATTCAAAACCCAGAAATTTCTGTGAATATTTCTAGTGGAATTTTATCCATAGTAAATAATTGATCTACAAAGGAAAATTAAAATAAGACTTTAATTTGTTCGGTAAAAATACAAGTAAAAAAAGTAAAAGTTTGCTCAGAAACAATAAATACTACATAATTGGAAGTTGTATTATGTAAGGATATGATTGGCCACATGAGTGGCTACACTACACATGACTACACAATATATCAGATAAATGCTGAGCGCTCTGACAGTGAAGACACCATCTCCTTTCCTCTTAGGTGCTTACCACTGAAGTTACCATCGATTTCTGTCAAAAGAGTTGCAGCATGCCTTGTCTAGACCTCCAAACATATCTATGAAACACCTAGAAGTCCAGACTGCCCTGAATTCTATTTTCTTGACAGTGTGGTTGGCCCGTGGTACCTGAAGTATAGTGGTGCTAAGATTAAAACTTGTCTTCCTCCCCATACTCCTGATATTCTCTCAGATGGATGATTAAGCTTAAAAAACACACACCACATGCTCCCAAATTAGTGTGTATCAGCATGGTCAAGTAGATCATCATCAGCTGACCAGAGCGCCAGCACATCAAAAAAATTAGGCCCCTTTGCAGTTCTCACCAGTAAAACAGTATTTTGTATCCCAATCTATACACAGCCTTTCAGAATGGAGGGTGGTTCCTGTACTTAATCTTTTTTGATTTCAGAGTTCAAGACATCCAATTTTAGTAGGACTCTGCCTTAAAATGTAATTAAAAATTGAGCTTATTGCCTGAACCATTTCTAAGCTATTTACTTGGACTTTAACTGCTAAGCTTTGCCACCTGCCCATTAGAAACAACAGATATCACCATGTACATATGAAAAGGGTCCTTATAAATATATACCAAAATTTTATGTAGGTTTATAGAAAATAAATTGGGGAGGGATGGGAGGGTGAGGAAAATTTCATAGAAAATTCAACATAAGGAATATCCACTAACTCAGGAAGTCCCTGAAACACAGACTGCAAAACATGTGCTCTTCTCTTATAGTCAAATACTACTATCCACTGTCAAGCACACTGGGCTAGATTGAACCCTTCAGTCTAACTTGGTATGGCCACTCTTCTAGTTTTCCATGAAGACATATCTACTATCTTTGCATGCCATATTTATAGCTCAGTGACCGAGATATGAGGACTTCTACTACTAAACAGATGATCAATCTCAGACTTGGAGATACTTAACAAAATATTCCCCACTGCAACAGACATACCTTACGCAGGTTATTCTGGTGCAGACATACAACAGAAGAACTTGTAATTCACAGCATATTTTCATATTATGCTACGCTTGCAATTCAGAACTACACTACTGTTGTATTATCTAGGATTATGACAGATCCAACTGTCCCTGCTATCTCAGATTACTACATTATACTATAATTAAAGAGTTGGGAAAATGAGAAGGCAATGTGGATGCAGTCCTCTCAAAACAGAAAAAGATCTCATGCAAGTCTCAGCCGAATTTTTCAAAGCTCTACTCATCACACAACACCAAGGCATCACCTGCAAATGAGAAATAGGTATCCTCAAAGTTTACACGAGGGCAATGGGAACTATACAAAAAGTTAGCCCGTTATTGTAGAAGTAGTGCTATAAATCTGAGTTCACACAAATTCTTAGTCTTTACCCATCCCCAACTGAACAGGGGTTTTTATCTTGTAGTTTGAGGACTGTAAGATCCACAAAATAAGGAGAGTAAGATAGTAAAATTAACTATAATTCACTATCTCCACTGAAAAATGGTAGGGACTTTAAGCGACATGTTGAAAAATATCAACCTAGATAGCGAAATTGAACATTTCAAAAGCAAACATTTTCAGAACTCTTTATTTCAATTTGAACCAGCAGAACAAAATTTGTTTGTACACACAATCATATTCTTTGCAACACACACATGCATTTTTTCCACACAAAACTACCTACAAAAAATACTTGTGGTTAAAGAGTACTAAAACAAGAATCTGTCTACCTTTTAACAGACTTTGTATTTAACAACTGGTTTCAAACTGTACTGAGAAAGCTTTGAATCATTGGAAATTTTGATACAGTTCAAACACAGGCAGTTGCACTCAACAAGCACAAAGTGAGGAATAAGAGAGACCTACATAAATAGCAGCTCATTAGCCTCAAACTACAAGGAGGTAGGACAAAAGGCCCTATGGTCCTGAAAAGCAGACAGACAAAAGAATTTAAGTAGTCTCTCACCTAGGAATTAGATGACAGCCTTTGCTAACAAACACTGAGACACTAAAGCTTATTAGAAGGAATCCCTGTTAATGCCTTTAAAAGCTTAGAAAGCACATAATGGTTTTGCTAAGATCTACCAGATTTATCAAGGATCAGTAACTAAATCGGCATACAGCTGAGAAATCTACTTCCAAAACGCTTCAAGAAATATATAATGCATCAAGAATACAGATAACACTTAAATGAGTTTTAGCAACCTACCTTCAGTCCACCCTCATATACTAAATCACAGGTAGACTCTAAAAAAAAAAATTTCAATGAACATTCAAAATAACACTCGATTAAACATAAAATCTATGAATACTCAAGAGAATTGTCTTGTTTATTCCCAATTCTGTTATTGCAAGACATTTCCAGTTCTGGTAAATTTTAAAGTTACATTCCAATACTGCACTTACACAGTATTTAGTTTACAGTAAAGTACAACTTTACTATTTTAACCAGAGACTAACATCTAGCACTCTCCTCTTTAGTCTACAGTTTGGACACTGAGCTGGCAGTTATGCTTCTTACCCACTACCATCTTGGATTCTTTGCTGCAGTAACCCAAACTGCTAAGTAGAAAAACATCCGTCCTCGTTGAGACTAAAACCTTAAGTTAGAATAGCATTTTGAAGAATGGAGAAACATAGATTCAAGTCCCCTTGGACTCGGAATGAAAACAAACTCATACCTCCAATTTTTCATCAAGTGCTCTAACCAAAACACTTCTTGAAAAAGGCAGTATCTCCTACTCCAGCAGTGACGTTTTAAAATAAAAGTGGGTTTTGAATGGAGCTTAACACACCTAACGACTAGACCTCACAGGGAAGTTAATGTACAATTTAACATTATGCCTCATCCAGCTTTACTGTTAACTGTGACAGAGAAAGGCAGAAATTGAAAGAATTCTATTCTACCCTTTATTCCTCTCACTCGCACCATCCATTTGCATCAGGCACGTGCTTCTGCTGCTCACTATGCTTTTATTCAGTGCTCACCATGCCCTTATTCCATGACATCAGACCATTACGAAATATCAGTTCAACTGACCACTAGCAGCAAACCAAGCCAGAAAAGGATAGTCAATTTGACTTTTAAACCAGCACAAAACTGAGCGAAGTGTTCAAAGGCGCCAGGGAGAGGGCAAAACCATACAGTCAGGTGCTGCAAGAGCTCTCCTTTCTAGCAACACAGAGTAGCTCAACTGTTTGTCACTACAGTATTAGACAACAGGCACTGCTTATTTCCAGCACTGCAGTATAGGTTTAGAAAGCAGACAAGAACCTCGTTAGCTATACTGAAAACTATTAAAAAAACAGAGATTCAGAATTTCCTCACAACCCTAATAGGTAAGGATTCATATTAGAGCCAAATGACTACAACTGCTTCATCCATGTAAAAAACAGATGTATGAAGGAAATGATTTTAAAAACTTTACAGATGGAAGGATGGGATACATGTAGCCATTTGATTCCAACAGCTGTGCCTCTGATTAGTACTTCCATTTCAAAAAACAAAACTAAGTTCTAAAACAAATTAAAAATTATAAGCCTGCTTCACAATTCCAATATTTTATCATTCATTACAGTACATTGATTTCTTCTTTAAAAGCCATCAGTTTAATGCAACAATTGTAAAGACTTCCTTTCCATTTTGGTTGCCTAGATATTCTTATATTACACTAAATAGTTAGGAGCCTTGGCTAAGTATATTATACACTCCAAACACAATACTACAGTTCTAAAAAAGCATTCATGAAACAAAATAATGATGTACAGTTTATTTCATAAATCAAAGTATTGCATACTCATTTAATTTTGCTGATGCCTTTAAAACAAGTAGCTTTATGAAAATTACTTTCTGCATCCTATTAACAGGATATGAGGAATAACTTAATTTCAATATCAATTTATGTAGTTATATAAAATACTGGTTTATATGTATCGACATTTATAAAATGCATAATCTCCCTCATATAAACATATGAAAGACATGCATGAAAATCTCTAATTGATTTATCAAGGTAATACCCAAAGAGACAAGAAATTATGTTCTTCAGAAGTTGCAAAGACCATTCAGTTACTAAAGTCAGGAATGGAAAGCAACCCATTTGCCTATCATATATTCAACAACACATCTCTTATTTAAAGAATTAATTATTAAATGCTGCAAACCAATTATCCCATCAGATAAGATCCTGAAAGAATGATATTATGAAAAAATAAAAAAACCTAAAACAGGAATATCATGTTCGAGGAAAACAAGGCTAACCATAAATTAAATCTGTTTCTACCTATGTGTAAAAGATCAGCATTCATAAGTCAGAATGAATTGAGAAGTCAAAATTTACCTCAACAGGTAAACAGACTACATACTTTCAAATCAGAATAATAATGTACACAGGATCTGTGACACCAGGTGACTTTTTAGGCCATATCGCTGGGACAGCACACACAGATAAATAATACTTTTCCTTCTGTGATGTATCAAGCTATAGATAATTCCAGAAACTTTGAAAATGACTCCAAAATTTTCCAAATTCCAAAGGCAAAACCATGATAACATGAAACATCTTCCAAATTCACATTTCTAACACTCCTGACAACTACATCATGACAGAGTTACAAGCAGACAGCAGAAAGCACGGAAAATAGAGTATGACATCATATTATTCCTTCATTCCTCACTCTGATTCTCATTAGGAAATCTTATTTAGTCTTGCCTTGCTCCTACCAAACCAAATCAATGGACAAGGAGAGTGAAGTAAGTTTGGCATTTGAGATGAGTTCAAGTCTTATTGCGAAAGCATACATTCCTGGTACACAAAACCATCCCAGAAAAAGAGTTTTGCTATTTTGTCTTAATTGTCTAATAGATTTCAATACCTTGATTATCCTTTCGGCTCAACTTCAGAGTTCTGAATTCTCCTACTGTTCTTTATATATCTGTCACACTATGAAATAAAGAACAGTACTCGCTCAACAATATCTTACCAGCATAAAAACTTATTTTTGGATAGAGAATCTCTCTCAGGTGAAGTCATCTAAGACCCACTTACACAATAACAAAACAGTAATTTACAGAAAGTCTAACACAATATTGTGACCACTGAACAAGCATGGTCAATAAATAGAACATCTGAGTTTAGCAAAGCTGGACACTGATTAAGAGATGACTTTAGATCAGCAAGCTTTCATCAATACAGGCTCTCCCAAATATACATTTATGAAAGACTTTTAATAGCCAATTACCAAGTCACTTGGGATCTTTATTTCAGTGTTACCATGGCAGAAAAATCTTCACACTGAACAGAAGAACTTAAAACTTTCTTTTCTACTTCCAACTTCCTACGCTGACATTTGCCAGATAGCATATTACAAGACAACATGGCAAACTCATTAAGTTCAGCAGCAAAACTGGCTTCAGAACCCCATGCCCTGTGAAGCCAACTCACAGCTTGGTTTCAATACAGTACATTTAGCCAGGCTTTAGGATGTTCCTACTATTCAATCCTGCACTCTCAGAGTACCAAAACAACCAAAGTATAAAATGTCATAGCACAAGAATGAGCTACCCCAGGGATGTGAATATATAAACCAGCACAGTGTAATTCTTTGCAACACAGAGTCCCAGTTCACGTTGTGCCAACACAACTATGTGAGGAGCTATACTGTAGTCCTGAAGTAAGTTGAAAAATAACTCTTCACAGACAGACATTAGCTTAAATGCAAGATCACTTCAGTGATATACAACTATAGGACTGAAGCAAACTGTTATATCAGCACAACGATGGCACAAACTGTGCTGCCAGAAAAAGTAGGAATAATTAAGCTAGTATATTACAGAACTTATGTGCGTTCTTGAGGTGCCACTGATGCTGGGAGTGAACTGCTTACCAAAAAGTATCTTACTGGAGTGTTTTTTAGTCTCTTTTTTTTTTTTGGGGGGGGGGGGGAATAAGTGGCATTATATTAACAACTTTCAGGAAAATAATCTTTCAAGTATAAATATTTGAAAGGTCTGTTGGTCAGCTCAGAATCCCAAAACCCCTTTACAAACTCCTATGCAGACTACACAGAAAGAAGTTGGGGAGGGGGGGCATGTTACATTTAACACTTGTGTCCCAGAGCAGAGCTTTTAAATAATGTGATCTTTCTAAATATCTACAGATAGTTGTTTCTGAAGGTTAGACAGGAACTATTTTGTCAGAAACTTTTTAGATTAGGACAATCAAGGTTGGCATAATTTATAAAAATGAGGTCAACATCTGAGGCATGCAATATAAATTTGTGGGAATGAAGCTTTTTTTTTTTGAGAACTGCCATAAGCTTCATAAGCCTTGTGAAGTCTTTTTTTGTTTGCAAGCATGAAGAAAGAATACATTGGAGGAAAGGCAAGAGAAATAATGCTATAAAAAGTGTGCGTGTGTGTGTGTGTGTGAGTGTTTAGATATATCTATCTCTATATATCTGTCTCAGGTCTGGAGGAAAACTGGTATTGTCAAGGACTATGGGTACAATATTGTTGAAAAGATGAGTATGCAGTGGGAGTCAGTTGACTGAGCAGCAGAAGTCAGTAAGACAAGAGAAGCAGAGAGATAAAGATGTTTGGGATGTTAAGATTTAGAAGAACAACTGGATATGATTGTTCAAGTTCCTGCCTTAAGCAATCTTTTTCATTGCAGTTCTTGTTAAGAGCAGTGCTCTGTCTTGGAATAAAAGATAGATAGCTTTAAGAACATGGCACGCCCCTGTTCCAGCATGAATCACAAGACAGTTCAGAAGTGGAAAAGTGTTTCTGTGGGTCATGTGTATAAAAGTATCTGCTGAACTTAAATTTGTAAATGTCATTATCCAGAAAGAAACATATAATTGCAGTCTTCAAATACATTGCCGATGGTCTCCTAGATCCCAGGACCCACTCCTAGAAAATCTGCAAGACATATGAAGGCCTTCTTCATTCAATGATGCTAAGAACCCGAACACTGAATTCACTATATTAGGTGAAGAATTCAACAATCCACAAGACAAAGGGCTAATCCTATAAACTCACACTGCCAGGTTGAATGTATTCAAAAAAACCCCTTATGATTAACTTCATACCAGAAGGCTTTCTACTAAATGGGGTACTGTCTGTTCTCCTGCAGTTGGCATAAATTCAGTCTTGTGTGCTTCGGCTAATTCAATAGAAGTGTATTTCCAAATCCACACCTGATCTGGATCACATGTATGTTAATGCAGCACACAGAACCACCACCTCCCAACATCAGTAGAACTGCATTCATTTTGAAAGCATCAGACTTTATTTGTTGGCCACCAAAAATTAAGATTAGAAATTATAGAAGGAAAAAAAGAGCTTGGATTTATTGCTTCCTTTACCTGGAAACTAGCCAAGGTATATACTGCTTTTCAGAAATCCAGCTCACAATAAGTATATGAGTCTATCTAAGAAAAGAGACAAAAAACCTAAAACCAAATTATTACTTCAAACAATTAGGGAATGAAAGTTTAAAAACTAATCAACTTGATACAAATATTAGGTGTTTAAGGAAAGGTTCTTTTACATGTTAGATTTTTAGTGTTTGACAGTATATTAAACAGCACTTACAGCTTTCATTTTTAATTCCCTTGAAATTTAAGTATTTCTTCATGACAAATAAAAGACATTGATTGAAGTGAAGATAATTTTAAGTGAAAAAAGCTCATTTAATGATTTAAAAGAGAAAATCACCAAACTACATACACAAACAAGCGTGTTCCAGCTGGCTTACAAACTATGCACTCAAGTTCAGCCTACTTCTAATAATGAGAACTGCTCTTAGAGAAATTTTCCAGAAAAGATTCTCCTGCTGTTGGGGTATCATATCAAAGTGCATGGAATGATAAGGATGAAATATTGTTTTGGACAGATAATTGTTCAGAATCCAGGATTTGTATTCCAAGACCACCTTCTCTGCAATCTACAGTCAAATTCATACACAATGATGAACCTTTTCAAAGATATGAAAAAAGTTAGATAATCTGGAGCAACAATAATTTGAACAGCTCAGATCTGGCTGCTTCTCCCTAGAAACAGGGCAACAAAATATAAATAAAACTTAAATTAGTGATATTAATCACAGAGTCACAATGGTTTGGGTAAAGTCAAGTCACATCTCCCTCTTAATTAAATCAGTGCAGTTTCCTGTTTTAGGCAAACCTTTATAAAAAACATAATGGAACAAATTAAATATAAAAGCTAAAAATAAACTAACTTTATAAACATGTCTTCCTCCAGCTGAACATACTAGCTTAATCAGTAGAGAATCAGTACGGTTCTCTAATCACCACATAAAAATAAAGTTTTTACAGATGCTGGAATAAGTTTCTCTTATTGAGTCAATAGGTATAGCTACATGCACATTTTCTACATAAGCAAGATACTTTTGATGCCTCACACACTGTCTTTTCCTGCCAGCAGACCACACTTGGGCTTTTGCTTTTATTTCAGTATCTTTTTAACAGAACAAACCCATAAATAGATGCACCAATACAACCAAATAAAAGATCAACTACGATATGTGGGCAGAACAAGCAATTGGGAAAGTGAGTGTTGAGGAAGAAAATGACTCTAGTGGAAGTACCTTAAAATAGTTTTGTCATCAGATAAAGTATTCATGTAACATTTTATACATCTGATACTGTTGCAAGGAGAATATATCAGGAAAAACTTCATTCCAACACAGGTGAAATACACAAATGCATCAATGGGTGCATAGCCAAAATCTCATTCCAAGTTCAGTGATCACTTATGAACTGTTTGTTTAAATAATGATTCAAGCACTGGTCCTAACAGAAGTTACCCTTCTAGTTTTCACACCTCATTTTAATGAGGAAGGGGGAAATATTAAACCAACTGAGCTGTATTATGATAAAAATGTATGTATCCAACCATTTGTTACACATCCTGAGGTTTCATGAGGTTCCAAAAGAAAACACACTTTTTTCAGTTTTACTGTATTAAAAAAATCAGAATTTGAAAAGCTTAGAAATAAGCTAGTAACACTGGACTTCTAAAAATAAGAACATTAAACAATTGAAAATACAGTGACAAAATTCAATCTTAAGTTTAAGGAATTTAAAGCATTTTTCTATAGATGTAGATTTTAGCCATATCCAGAGAATATGATGAAATAGATAAAGATGACTACAACACTACACATATTGAAAGTTTCATACAAAAGAACAAAATTCTAAAGAATTGTTTTAAATATCTTACCAAAACCCTGACATATATAAAGCATTAGTCTGCCAGCTTCAAAAGAAACCATAAGAACATCATCTGCGCTATTACTACTGATCAAATACCTGATAACATTTGCATTCATCAATCCATTACCGAGGCTTCCAAAGCAATACAGGACTAAGCGCACTACCAACCAAAATAAGAAAGCCTAACTCTTCCCGGAAAATAAACAAAAAAATACCCCTAAATTGCTTCCCTCAAAAGCAAGATTTAGTCTATACATACATTTTAGGACACTTGCTACACAGCCCACACTAGGCTTGTTTCAACTCTTCACATTTACAGCAAACTTGAAGCACTTTCATGTGTCTGTCTGGAGTTATTTTAAGTTAGCAACAGAAAGAAGAAATTTTAGGAGATCTACTACAATAATGATTATTTAGTGATAAAAGCATTGTAGATGAGTATTCTAGCATAATCAGTTTTGAAGGGAGTGAGAAACTGGTTGATACTTTAAAAAACTTTGCCTGAAACTGTAGCTCCGAGAGGGGAGGGGCAGCATGGGGCAAACAGCAACTCAACAGCATTTTAACTCTGGGTTAGAAGAATCCTCTCTGGTTTAGGCTATGAAGCCTAAGTCAAGAGTCACTACAACATCAATACAACTAATGCTGCTCAGCCGTCTAAGTTGTACAATAGTTTTAGTTCTAAATGAAGGTGCTTTCTAATTAAAAACCTTGCTTCCTTTTTTTAATAGTAATTTTTAAAAGTAACCTTATAGTACTTATCTCTGCACACAAGTATATCACTTAAAATACTCAAAAAGTCTGGAAGTAATTATGAGCAAAATTTAACAACAGAAGAAAGCATGTAAGGCGATTCACTACATCACACACTGCAGAATCCCCATTAAGCTTTTACTTTACTTCATACTGTAAGATTTCAGCAACATAAGCAGTTTCCACAAAAATAAAACAATACAAAATGTCAAATGGTGTTTTCTCTTGTGTTGCTTTCACGCTTTCTGCACTTTATTGTTACAATAACAGATACATAAAGCAGATGTTCTACAAGAAACATTAAGAACAAATATCCCCCAACCTAAAATTACCATAAATTCTTCCTCTTAGCAGACGTACACGGGACCCACGACAGAAGTTTAAGATGTTACCCCCTTTACATGGAAGTTAGGCCCCTCTCCTCAAAGCAGGGGCCCTTGGACAAACTACTCCGTGTCGTTTCTCCACAACAGCCCTGCCTCCAACCGTGAAAAAAGCCGAAGCGCCTACCTGTGTTAGCAAGCTGCTGCGCCCTTCCTTATCCCGAAAACTTTTGGGGAGCCACAAGCACACAGCCCACCGTAGCCAGCGGCGCTCCCTCCCTCACGCGTTTAACGGAAGGACCCCTCCACAGCCTGCCCAGAAGCGGGGCCCGCCTGGCCGAGGCCCCCCTCTCGCCACACTAGCCGCGAGCTAGCCCCGGGCACCTGCCCCGCCCGGCGGCGGCCGCCCGCCGAGGGTCCTCACCGCAGGGGAGCCCTCGCCTCAGGGATAGCGGCGAGGGGGCTCTTCCTTAGCGTGGGGGGCCTTTACCTCAGGGCCCCAGGGAGGGGGCGGGAGGGCGACTTACCTCAGGACTCGGGGCGGGGCAGGGGACACGACTTACCTCAGGGCCCCGGGGAGGGGGGACACGATTTACCTCAGGACT
>NW_020449219.1:12329-88656 GCF_003343035.1 Apteryx rowi | reverse complement strand
GGGGGGGCGCGTGCACGCCAGGGAGGGCCAGGAGGCGCGAGTGCGCGTGCGCAGAGTTTCAGCCGGCCAGACCGAAAGAGAGGGAAAACCCGCCCAAACCAAAGCGTGAATGAGGTTGAAAACGAGAAGGGGGGAGCGCTCCCCCCCCCCGCACGCTCGTGTGCGTCTGCGTGACGTCACCGCGCGCAGGGGTGCGAGCCGGCTACACCTGCGGGGGGAGGGGGGGGCGACCGATGAGGGGTCGAATTTAAACGGTTCCGTGCGGGAAGCTTCCATTCTGCTGCGGGCGGGGGCGGCGCTGGGGCAGGGCTGTACCAGCGCCGCGGGGGKGGGGGGAGGCGGTTGCGGCGCCACGGGGAGCGGGAGCCGTTGGGCGGGCGGGCGCGGCCCGCCCGTCGCCGTGGCGGCTCCTCTCGCGCGGCCCGGCCTTGGCGCCGCGGCGATCCCCCTCGGCTACGGCCGACGCTCCCCGCCGAGATCCCTCAGAGGGGCTCCGGCCCCCTCCAGCCGCCGGGGCCTCCGGCGCCGCCCTCCCCTCGGCAGAGACCGGCAGGAGCGCGGAGAGGGCCTGGGGCAGCAGCGGGGTTTTCTCTTCTGCCCTCCTGGGACGCAGCAGGAAGCAGGGTTTTGCTACACAAGCAGCCCGACCAAGCCATCCCAACCCGCTGCTCTAAAGCCACTCCATCAACTTTCTCTTCAAGCGCCTGGCACGCTTTGTCGGAGTGCAGCTGTACGTCCTGTTGATGGGTTATTACTTACATATAATGCTTTTTTTTTCTTACAGATTAACATAAAACCCTTAAGAAGACTATACGCATATCTGCAGTTTCTCCCCATCTTTTTAGCACTATACATGCATTAAACTGTTTGGATTATAAATCAAAACACTCAGACTTACACTGGTTGGAAGGGACCTCTGTAGGTTCTCTAGTCCAGCCTGCCAGGGTCAGCTGTGCTGTGTACATGTCTGTCTGCTCCTATTTTGTTTTTTTCTGGTAACTTTTGAGCACAGCCAGTTTGAAAGAAAGTAAATTCCCCAGAATTTCTTAGATATCCTCAGAGAGTCCGTATGATAGTCAAGCTTTGTGGATGTCTGAACCTCCAGAAAAGCTTCAGTCAAAACTTTTATCCCGTAAGATACGGGAGTGACTACAAGTCTGTTAAATTAAGGTTCATCTACTCCAGTGAGTCTTAGGATTTTTTGTTTCTATAGGATCTCAAGGCTTTTTCTGCAGAGTGGCTCAAAAAAGAGCAGAATTTGGTAGTACAGGCAACTTTTTAGCAGTAGAGTCCGAAGACACAGTCAGATTCAGGTCATTATTACTTTACTGGATAAATTAAGATTTTTTTTTCTATGCTATTCAACATTGATGAAAAGATATTTCAAGTGCTGGATTTTTGTTGGATGTGTTGGATTTTCTTCCTAATAAGGTGTCCTTGAATGCTGACACTAAATGAACTGTAAGTAATGATGTAAAATGAAGTAGATAAAGCTCCTTAGTTAAACTCTACTGTAATAATTTTAGCACTTCCTGGTAGGTAGGTATGCAATCCTAGCGGACTTTGGTATAAAATCCTCTTTTAAAGGAAGCCTGCACAACATAAACTCTGAGTCTTTATAAGGCCCATGAAACAATTTACTGGCCATCTTCTCTGTGCTACCACTATGAAGAATGAGTAGGCAACTGAGCGATGTTGTGAGTTGCTTCTCAGCCACCCAGGCACTTACCATCCTGGATGGTTCATGCACGCTACTGAACAGCCAGACAACGCATACTGTGGCTGAGTAGTTGAGAGCCAACTGCCCTTCCCTATAGCGAGTGTGATGGTAGTTAGTTCTCACCGGGGGAGACACAAAGTGAAGTAGTAAAAGGGGAAGGGAATTGAGTGACATTACTAGTAGGGAAAAGAAGTGGTGTGATGGAAGGACATTTATTATGGGAAAAAGGGGAAAAGGATGTTAAAAAGGATAGGGCTACCAGTAGCAAAAGTAGTCCATAAGGCTGCATTTCTCAGAGTCTTACAGTCTTGGACATAGGAAAATTCTTTCTCAAGACAGATCAGCTGGGTGGCAGCAGCTACTGCAAGAGCAGGCTTCCATCAGCTGCTTGCAACTACGGTGCTGAAATTCCAGAGCAAAAGGCTGCATGCTACCATTACATTCAATTTTTTGTTCTCTTGTGCAGATTTCCACACTGGAATTTCCACACCATGGGATAAGAGCTTTTACATAACAGTTCAACTCATATATGGGAACCTAATCTTGGTTTAGGGTTCCTGCTGTCTCCTATGGCAAAGTGGCAGAGACAGTGAAGAAGCTGCTGTTCAGGAAAGAAGGATAATAGGGGACATGAAAACTAGTAAGCTTAGGGACAGTTTCCTAGTTTGAGAGTAAAGAATAAAAAATGATTTACGATATAAAGGACATGAGGTTTAGATGCTGACAAGTGAAAGTGTACAGATGAGGGGATGAGAAAGTAGGAAGCAGAGATTTTGGTAGATGGAAGTACATGATAATGAGATGACATAAGGATGAAGATATTACAAGTAGGAGTAGTACTTCCCAACTTTGCATGAATTTCCTTTCATTTAATCATGTGCCTAGTGCACAAGCTTTTAGTACTTTTGACTAAGAATGTTGTTACAGTTCTGTCTATGCCCTTGCTGTCCTTGTAACACTGTCACTAGACCCATACGTATAAAGGGTGAAATAGGCCCAAGCTCCTTTTCTTTTTATCAGTCTTTAGGAGGAAAACAGAAATGTACATGATCTGCTTCTTTACACACTGTATTTTAGCTACACTTAAATATACAGGGATATAATTATCTTTTTAGCTGCATCAATCTTAAAAATACTTTAATTAAAGAATTAAAACATCAAATATATGTTATGTTTTTGTGTTAGTCTTTTTTTTTCTTATAAATCTGATTAAGTCTCAGTTGAGACATTCACAGAATCACAGAGTCACAGAATAGTTGAGGCTGGAAGGGAACTCAGGAGATCATCAAGTCGAGCCCCCTCCCTGCTCAAAGCAGGGTTAGCTAGAGCAGGTTACTCCATGTCCAGTCAGGTTTTGTGTATCTCCAAGGATGGAGACTCCACAACCTCACTGGGCAACCTGTGCCAGTGTTCAGCCACCCTCACAGTAAAAAAGTGTTTTATTATATTTGGATGGAATTTCCTGTGTTTCAGTTTGTGCCCATTGCCTCTTATCCTGTCACTGGGCACCACTGAGAAGAGTCTGACTCCATCTTCTTTACACCCCCCCCATCAGATCCCTCCTTCTCCAGGCTGTACAGTCCCAGCTGTCTCATGCCTATTCTTATATGAGAGAGGCTCCGATTCCTTAATCGTCTTAGTAGCCCTTCACTGGACTCACCGCAGTAAGTTCATGTCTTTCTTGTGCTGGGGAGCCGAGAATTGGACACATCACTCCTGATGCAGTGCTGAGTAGCGGGGAAGGATCACCTCCCTCCACCTGAGGGCAACGCCCTGTCTATTGCAGCACAGGATAGCTTTGGCCACCTTTGCCACAAGGGTACATACATTCTTACCTCATGTTAAACTTGTTGTCCATGAGGACACCCAGCTCCGTCTAGCAAAGCTGCACTTCAGCAGGTCAGCCCCCAGCCTGTACTGGTGCATGGGATTATTCCTCCCCAGGTGCAGAACTTTGTACTTCCCTTTGTTGAACTTCATGAGGTTTCTCTCTGCCCATCTGTCCAGTCTGTCGAGGTCCCTCTGACTAGCAGCAAAATCATCTGGTGTATCAGCCACTCCTCCTGGTTTTGTGTCGTCCATAGACTTGCTGAGGGTGCATCCAGTCCTATCGTCCAGGTCATTAATGAAGAGATTAAACAATATTGGACCCAGTATCAACTCCCAGGAGACACCACTAATGACTGACCTCTGGCTTGACTATGAGCTACTGATCACAACCCTCTGACTCCAGCAGTTCAGCCGGATTTCAATCCACCTCACCGTTCACTTATCTAGCCTGTACTTCATTAGCTTGTGTATGAGGATATTATGGGAGATGGTGCCAAAAGCCTTGCTAAATTTGAGATAAACAACATTCACTGCTCTCTCTTTATCCCCTAAGCCAGTGATCTCATCATAGCAGTCTATCAGCTTGGTTAAGCATTGTTTCCCCTTCATAAATCCATGCTGACTACTTGTAATCACCTTGTCATTCACATGTTTAGAAATGTTAGCCAGGATTAGCTGCTCCATCGCCTTCCCAGGAACTGAGGTTTGGCTGACCGGCCTGTTAGTTCCCCGGCTCCTTCTTTTTGCCCTTCTTGAATGCAGTGGCATCTGCTTCTTCCAGTCCTCAGGAATCTCCCCCAATCACCATGACCTTTCAAAGATAACCAAGAGTGGCCTCACGATGAGGCCAGCTCCCTCAGCACTCATGGGTGTATCCCACCAGGTCCCATGGACCTTTTGTATGTCCAGATTGTTTAAATGTTCCCTAGCCTGATCCTCCTCCATTGAGGGTAAGTCTTCCTTGCTCCAGACTTTCCTGCTGGTCTCAGGGGCCAGGGATTCATGAAGGCCAGTTTTACCAGTAAAGACTGAGGTGAAGAAGGCATTGAGTACCTTTGCCTTTTCCATGTTCTTTGTCACCTCAGCCTTATCATAAGAAAATATATCCATAAATTTCCAACCTCCCTTTCTCTCAGGATGTTTCGTTTTGTTGTTTTTTTTATGGCAGTTTGTAATCTCTTCTTTCCCTTTGCACTAAACAGTGCATTATCCCACAGTAAAGACTTCAATACTCTGCCTTTATCTTTGAGGAAGTAGTCTGGTAGGCTACTGTTTGCATATTTTTTCTCTGGCATGCATGTTACTTGTGTTGAAGTTTGCAGTCAATTTGTATTGATTTTTAATTTTACAGGACGAGACAAAATACTCACTATTAGTTATATATGATTCACCAGCGTTATTTCCTAGTACTGTGTTCTCTGAAATAAGATCTTTTCAGCCATGTTCGTCAATGTCAGTTGTTTAGTTTTACTTATGGAGTAATGGCACAAGTGCATATATTCTAGAACTACTTTGCATTAATAAAAACTCTCAGCATCATGGAATAATACATACTCTTTATAGAGACCAAAAAGTTTGGAGAATGTTCGTGCTAACCCTACTGTGGCCAAGAAAGTCCCAATATTCAGAACAAAGAAGTTTGTCAGTGCAGTGCTTTACCACAGGTTATGTCTTACAGAATGTAATGTTATAGAACAGTGAAGGCCTGAATTTACCTCTGGAGCTAGCATAGTACATGATGGCAGAGGTTCGCTTCTGGGGTCTTAAAGTGTTTTCTTACAATCGAAAATATTCTAGTGCGCTGCACAAGAAACTACATTTAAATAGCTGAATGCTGGAGGTTCAGTTCTTGGGCAGTACACCATCTGTCAGTTTTATTTCAAAATGTCAGGAATCTTTGTTCTGACACATTGATTAGAGTTGCTTCACAGCAGTACAGTTGTATGAGATAGTAGATCACATCTCTATATTTAAAATTATAAAGCCTTCCCCCTCATCTTACACGTTGGTAGGTTCCTCAGAAGCTGTGTGTGTTTCAGTCTCCTTCCTGAGAGAGAATTCTTTCAAAAGATTTTCTTGTTGTTTTTTTTTTTAACTTTAACAACAAATAACTGTTGGTGGGTATGACCTCCTTTTGAGTCCCTATCACTTAATGCCATTTTTCTGTAAAGATTAGCTGCTACTGCATGTACCTAATAGATAGGATTTCTTATATTTGGTATACCATATGCTGTGTTTCAGGGGGATAATGATCAGCCTCCAGACTTTTGTTTTGCTGTTCTTCAGATTTTAATTTAAATAATCCTGTTCAGCCACCACACTAGTTCTCTGTCTTTAACCAGACTTAGTATGCAAAATCACATATGGGAAATTAAATACAATTGTTATGAAAGAAATAGAGGAAAATGGGCAAGGATCTGAACTTCTATCTTTGGAAAAGTGAAGAGACCAATCACAGAATCACAGAATGGTTGAGGTTGGAAGGGACCTCTGGAGATCATCTAGTCCAACCCCCCTTGCTCAAACAGGGTCACCTAGAGCACGTTGCACAGGATCGCGTCCAGGCGGGGTTCGAATATCTCCAGAGAAGGAGACTCCACCACCTCTCGGGGCAACCTGTGCCAGTGCTCTGTCACCCTCACAGTGAAGAAGTTTTTCCTCATGTTCAGATGGAATTGTCTGTGTTTCGCTTTGTGCCCATTGCCTTGTGTCCTGTCACTGGGCACCACTGAAAAGAGTCTGGTCCCATCCTCTTGATACCCTCCCTTCAGATACTTGTACACGTTGATAAGATCTCCTCTCAGCCTTCTCTTCTCCAAACAAACCTGGAAAGCCCAGAATTGGGGAGTACTGGGGAGCCCAGAATTGGACACAGTACTCCAGATGGGGCCTCACCAGGGCTGAGTAGAGGGAGAGGATCACCTCCCTCAGCCTGCTGGCAAYGCTCTTCCCGATGCACCCCAGGATACCATTGGCCTTCTTGGCCACAAGGGCACGTTGCTGGCCCATGGTCAACTTGGTGTCCACCAGCACTCCCAGGTCCTTCTCCGCAGAGCTGCTTTCCAGCAGGTCAGCCCCCAGCCTGTACTGGTGCATGGGGTTATTCCTCTCCAGGTGCAGGACCCTGCACTTGCCTTTGTTGAACTTCATGAGGTTCCTCTCCGCCCAGGTCTCCAGCCTGTCCAGGTCTCTCTGAATGGCAGCACAGCCCTCTGGGGTGTCAGCCACTCCTCCCAGTTTGGTATCGTCAGCAAACTTGCTGAGGGTGCGCTCTGTCCCTTCATGCAGGTCATTGATGAAGAAGTTGAACAAGACTGGACCCAGTACTGACCCCTGGGGGACACCGCTAGCTACAGGCCTCCAACTAGACTCTGCGCCGCTGATCACAACCCTCTGAGCGCTGCCATTCAGCCAGTTCTCAATCCACCTCACTGTCCACTCATCTAACCCACACTTCCTGAGCTTGTCTATGAGGCTGTTATGGGAGACGGTGTCAAAAGCCTTGCTGAAGTCAAGGTAGACAACATCCACTGCTCTCCCCTCATCTACCCAGCCAGTCATTCCATCATAGAAGGCTATCAGRTTGGTTARGCATGATTTCCCCTTGGTGAAGCCATGCTGACTACTGCTGATCACYTTCTTKTCYTCCACATGCTTGGAGATGGCCTCCAGGATGAGSTGCTYCRTCACCTTTCCAGGGATGGAGGTGAGGCTGACTGGCCTGTAGTTCCCTGGGTCCTCCTTCTTGCCCTTTTTGAAGACTGCGGTGACACTGGCTTTCTTCCAGTCCTCGGGCACCTCTCCTGTTCTCCATGACCTTTCAAAGATGATGGAGAGTGGCTTAGCAATGACATCCACCAGCTCCCTCGGCACTCGTTGGAGCATCCCATCGGGGCCCATGGATTTGTGGGTGTCAAGTTTGCTTAAATGATCTCTAACCCGATCCTCCTCAACCAAGGGAAAGTCTTCCTTCCTCCAGACTTTCTTGTCTCCAGGGTCTGGGGTTCCTGAGGGCTGACCTGAGCAGTAAAGACTGAAGCAAAGAAGGCATTCAGTAACTCTGCCTTCTCTGCATCTGTTTTATAACACTCGGTCATTACAAATTGGCGTGCTTTTAATGAATTTAAGACAAATTTTTATTCAAGACGCTGGAAGTATAGTAAGTGAAACAACAATTTAAGATGTTATACTAAGTGATATTCAGGAAATTACTGCAGGAGTGTTCCATTTTTATCTCACACAAGCACAAAGTAACTAAGAAAATGTAACAACTTTTTGACTGTCTTTACATGTACTCTAAAAGGCAGCTCTTATGCCTGCATAACTTAAATTGTCTGTTTCCTTTTACTGCACTTGAAAAGTGCATATGAGCATCATTAATTGTGATAAATAGATTCTATAAAATATTAATACAAGTTTTTAGTTCCTACTTATAAATATACTATAAATCCAGCAGCCATTTTGGTGACAAAGCAAATAAATGTGAACCAAAAAATAGGCCTGATTACTTATGGTGATTCAGTGACTGTTTCAATAATTGCAAATTTAAAATAAATTACAGTTAAAATCTATTAATTGAATGGAGTGCATTATGACCAGCTTATCCAATAAATATTTTCTGATTTCATGTAAAAGAAAAGTACCTGAAAATTATATGAATTAAATAAAAAATACATTTTTAATAATGGTCTGTTTTGCAGACATTTTAAGAGTGGTTGATTATGACAGTAGTCTTTCCATGGAAGAATGTTGCATAACTGTGAATACTGATAATAAATACCAAGTAAAATAACTTTGGAATGCATAGTAAAGTGAGTTTGTCCTGGCCTAACATGAGATTTGTGGGATTCTGTCACTGTGACTCAGTAGGAGTCTCTCGTTTACATAAATGGAGAAAGAACAAAGTCCTAAAACTGCCTATCACCTTTTATAAATATTAGTGAGCAGCAACATTAAACAGGTCAGCAGGAAGGCTTTCGCCATGGTTTTATGCTTACATGTATTCTGAATCTTCAAAATATTCCTGTTCATTCTCAGTCATATAAGGTCCTGGTTTCAATCCAGAGTTGCATTTATACCTATGGTTAGTTTTACTCTTAACTTTGAAGTCTACTGCTTCTGAAGAAGGGCTTGTGTGTCCTAAAGCTTGTCTGTTTTTTTCCCAGCTATACTTCTTGCTCTATAATAAAAGATAATACATCTACCAACAAACCTTGTCTTGCTTCATTTTAAGCAGTTTGTTTGTCACGGCAAAGTTCAAATCTTGGCTACATGGCAGTCAATGGAAATTTTGCCATTGACTTCAATACAATTAGAATTTCTCTTATGGGACTACTCAGATGCTGCAAGTTATGCATGTGTTTAAGTGCATTCCTGAACTACAGCCAGGGTACTCAGCGTCTTGTAAATTTAAGCCTTGTGTGTAACTAGACAGATTATGTGAATACTTACTGTATTTCAAAAGCATTGTTTTTACAGGGTAAATGAAAAAAGTAATTAGAATTGTTTGTCTAAAACTGGATTCTAAACTATTTGGGAGGAAATATATTCTTTGAGTTTAGGCCTTGAAATCTGAATATGTAAGTTAATTTCCATTTCCATTCAAATTTTTTTGTATCTGTGGACTCAGTCATTTTCTCATTTCTCTTTGTCCTTCAGTTGCCTAAAAAAATGCTGAACATTTCCTGTCAGAGCAGAGATGAAGATAAATATGCAGAATATTCTCTAATGCCATGACAAGATAAGTTGTATTTTATTGTTTTTTATGAAATGGTTAATTACTTGGAGAAAAAACAAGTATTAAACTCATTGCAGAAAAGAAGTAAACTTACCTTATAGTTGGTTATATTTCAATGCTCCTTTTTTGCCTTGGCAGTCACTTCACTTTTGTGTTATTATCAAATTAGTGCAAGTTTCTTGGGTAATGTTATTCGTTCTATTGTTTGTTTACATGGTTAATACCCTTAAAGATTGTAGTAATAATGGACTGCTAGTTTTTTCAAATAAATTTTTTCTCAACATCTGTACAGAATACAGAAAGGCAAAGGTAGTAAAGTTATTAATTTTTAATTTTCATAGTGAATTGAATCCCACAATGGTGTTTAGCTAAATAATACTTTATGTCTAATAGGGCCTGGAATTATAAATTACGTATTGAGTATAATCTTCCCTTTCAAAGCTAAGAAGTTTTGCATTGGAGCATTCTATTGATCTGTTTAAATCTCACAAAAAAGTTAACATGTACCCAAGGGTTTTGATAGAAGGTTATTTTCATGAATAAAATTTGCAGAATCAGTTGTTTTAAAAGAATAAAACCAAGTAACACAGACTTAGTGCATTTATAAAAACATAATGTTGAAACAAACTGTTGTAGAAGAACAGAAAGTATCTTCCATAATTATTTGTTTTTAAAAAAACTATTGTTAGCAATAGAAATAATACATATAAGCTAAACACTGTCAACATTATTATCAAGTCCAAATCCTAGATCCACTGTAATGAAAGAAAAGTGTTGTCAATATTCGTAAGACTTGGTTGTAACTTTGGATTCTACACTACTGAAGAAAGTGGTAAAAGTGTATGGAAATAAAAACCTTGCTTACAGCAATAATCTCTTCCCTTTTCCTGTATGCAAAAATAATTCTTCCTAGTCTCTGCCATGAGATCACCTGACTTAATAATCTGACAAAGTATTCTACAAAGTTTATTCTGTCATGTTGAGTTTTGGCCAGTATATCTAGACTTTATTCCCTAGAAAGTAGATGCTGTTTTCTGTTTCTCTCATGAGAGGCATTTGGAAGATACAGATATTTCCCTAACTGAAGCAGAACTATAAAACAGAGTCATGAGCCTTTGCTGAAAGAATTTTAGGAACCCAGATTAAGAAAACTATATGCTGATAAAACTGTCTGAGGGAACAAAAACAGGAAATGTTTCAAGATGAGGAAGAGCTATCAGGAATTTAAACAGGAAAGAGTCAGTACTGTTTGCTACTAGAGAATGTTAGTGCTGTGTGCAGGCTGACCATTGCCCTAAGGATTAGAGCGTTAACAGAAAGTCGGTCCAAGGTCAGACAATCCAGATCAGTAGTGCAAAGTGGTCCACAGGTACTTGGCTGGTTTAAAAAGAGAAAATGGTATTATAGTCAGGAGAGTTAGAAGTCAAACTATCCCCTAAATTAGTAGAACCAAGTTGCAAACAAGATCATAGAAAAGATCTAGGTCAGTCTAAAGAAGGCAGAGTATTACAGCAAGGGTCAAAGAAGCCGGAGGCAAGTTGTGAAGTCAAGAAAGGCTTGAAAGCTCCAGTTAGGAGAGTGCAGGTTATCAGGAGCTGGTCCTGAATTGGGATACAGACAAGTACATTCTGGGATGCAGAATGTGTCATTATTTGCAGGACATAAAACTTTGTAGAGGAAGATGCTGTAATCCGAGCAAAGGTTTACATGCTATCACTATATTCTGCTTTATAGTATGACCACACTACTGCACCTCCCACGGGTGTGCCAAAGCAGTTGCATTATTGACAGGCACTTGCTGGGAGTTCTGGCTTACAATGGTAGCTATCAGCAGTAAACTCAGAGACTAACAGGGCTGACAGCTCACAGACACATCCTCAACTGAGAAACCATTAGAGTTCTTAGCAGTTCCTTTGCTAATTGATAAGAATTAGTTTTCCAATGAGCAGCTGCAAAAGGATCTCAGCTATGAACCCTCTGGGCTTCGAAACTCACAACTTCCCACTTCCTGAGCCTCAGAGCAGACCCTCAGCCTCCCGCGGGTGTGCGGGGCCTTGGCCTGAGGGGCTGGTTTCAGAGCACACCTGCCTGGAACATGGGCCCTGTCCCCCAGAACTGCGCCTTGGACTGAAACCAGGTATGTAGTGAGCAAAACATTTGGGAATCCACAAACTGCTTTCTTACAAAAACAAAAGTTCTCATTAAATTCTTGTAAGCTCTAAACCTATCCATTTGGTAGGCTTTTTTTTTTTTTTTTCAATTTAAATAAGCCTTCTCTCTCCCTGGTCTTCCTTAATATGCTGGTGCGAAGCAATAGTAAGTCTCATCGCAACACTTGTTTTTGCTAGGCAAAGTAGGCCTGAGTTTGGGCTATTGAGAAAATTATATTTTGCTTTTCTATTTCAGGAGAGATTCTGAAACAGAAAGCACATTCAATTAATGTACACGTAGCAGGTTTCCACAAAAAGTTTCTGTTCCCACAAAATATGATATAATGTTACTGGGTTATATAGTAAGAAGTAGCAATGATATTGCACAAATATAAATATTGTGGAAAAAAATATACAATTTAAACTGAAATAATGCTGCTGAGATAACTCCCACTACTTTAATCCAGGTGGCCTGAGATCTGTCCTGGACAAAATAACAGAAAGAAGATACACAATTAATTTCCCTTTGAATTAAAAGCTAGGAATAAAATCAATTCCAGTTAACATTTTACTGGATGTCTTTTTCCAAAATAAATCTTTTTATTTTTTTGATGAAAACCTGTAAGATTTTTGACATTCAAACTGAAAACTCAGCAATATACTTTATCCATGATTCAGACCTTACATTTAAGAGAAGTTAAGATTTTAAAATTTTATATACAATTTTGTACCTTTATATTTAAGTGTATTTTTGTCACTTGTGACATTTATGTTAAGACTGATTATGCCATATTCTTGCTGATTGATGGGTTTTGTAGTGGCATTCTGTAGAAAACAGGACTAATCTCTTTTCCATTCAACACTGTGCTTGATAACTTTGAATGAATTGTCAGGCCATGTCAAATAGACTTCTGCACCACACAGAGGCAGGCAAAACATTAAGTAATGGTGAGGCGAGTACAGTTATACAGAGTTACCTAGAATGATTGGAAATGCTGGCTCCTTTTTAAGAAAATGTGTTTCAGTTCAGCCACATGCAAAACTTTATGCTTAGTAACAGGAAGTATGGTAATTGTGTTGTGGTGTGTAATGACTCCAAAACAGACTGGGTTCAGAGTAGATCAGAAATGGATCAAAAGCACCCAGTGTGAAGCTGAAGGGGGAGAAAAAAGCACATGTAGCTAAACAATGAATAAGTGTATAAAGAGTCAATTTTGCATCTACTTGAAGCTTTGGTGAGATCATTATTAAAATATCACATGCAGAGTTAATATAGACATACCAAAACTCACAAAAATGACCAGGAAGAATTCTGTAATAAAAAGGATAAGGAATGGGAGAGGTAAGAGAAGGAGGTAGGCTACACTGTCTCGCTATGGCTGTGCAAAGTATTCACAAAGTATTCACAAAGTATTGAATATCCGCATTTTGCAGAAGGAGACATGGATTCAGAGCAGTCTTCTAATATGAAGCAAAGCACTACGGAGACCGCTGAAACTTACTTATCAAAAATGACAAGTACATACAATTTAATGGTAAGTGATATATGTAAAATCAGACTAGATAATCTGTTTTTTATACTTCCTTAATGTCAGCATATCTGTGATAAAGCGAGTTAGGAATGAACAATACCAAATCTCTTCTAATTATAGATTGTAAATAGCCTCAGTGTGATTTTTGCAAGAGATCCCATAAGTGAAGCTAACTCTCAGTAGACCATGACAGTCTTTTAGTTAAACTAAAGCTGTGTGACTGACTACAGATAACTATGATATAACATTTTGTTATTTGGATGAAGGAACATTTTTATTCATTATGAAACATGGTTGAGGTATCCTGCAATGCTCACGTTCCTTTGAACTCCTTATCTCATTACTAGCTGAACTGCTGCTAGGTCTTACTGTTATAATTCAAAGCCTGATTTACGTCACTGATTAAAGTCACCTAAAAGCAGTTAGGAAAGAGAAATATAGGCATGTGAGTACGCATTACACCTCCCTTTATCAGTATTACCAAGACTTTAACTGGCTCTGGCTACTGAATTTTGATTCTTGCTTACTAAAATATCAAATGTTGGCAACTGACAGAAGATAGGAGCTGGTGTTAACATTAAAAAATAACACTTTTGCAATTATATTACTGCGATGAGTAGTCTGACTCTTCAGTCTCTTATTTGAGATCCAAGGAGGACTGTACATAATTGATAAATAAGACAATGGAAACTGGAGAGAGAATAGATAATACTTTTCAATTATGGCACCATAGGGTGAACATACAATTTCTGATCTACCAGAGCCAGGCAAGCTTTGCACTATGGTGCTCCAAGAAGGGTTTGTAAGTTTGAGTACAGTGCATTACTTAGATTGCAGAACTGGCTCCCCCGCTCCTATGGCTCCTCAGCACACAGTTTGAAAGTGTCTGTACCTGTTTGCCTCTAGGCACCTTCTACTTGTGTCTGCACTACAAAACACTTGTGAACATTCATAGCTAGCTATGCCCTATTTAAGGCAATAATAAGAGACCAAACAACATAGATTTCAAGAACTGGGAACAATATATAAGACGTATCAAAGAAACATTTCAGTTTTCCTAGGAATAGGTGTTGCAGTAATGACTTGGCCGCACCAGCCTAGACAACCCAAATATAAATGTTATTTTTAATACTGAACTTTTCCATTTTAACTTCCTCTTTTTATATGTGTATATATATATATATTTTTTTTTCCACAAGAATGTTACAGCTTCTAGTGGTTTGAAGCAAACAGTGGGGTATCTGACTATTCATACATTTCTGCTTCTTAATAGGATCTATTCAGAGCAAAACAAAAGCCTGATTGAATGGATGGGAGAAATTTTGTATCATAGAGTCATTTAAATGAGGACTAGGACATTCTCTGGACAATTACATAAAAATGGCAAATGACCCTCTGTACAATAGTTGCTTTCAACATGATCCAAGGCCAAGGCAGGCTTTTGACAGTTATATAATGCAGATGGGTCATGATCAGCCAACACAGAAATGTTGAGCGTTGTGCAAAATGAGAATCACAGTTAGCTGAAGTTGAAACTTAAAAAAAATTGCAGACAAAAAAAGCTTTCGTTTTCGGAGTATGCTGATCAGTTCTCTGATGATATTCAAATTTAGAAATCTGCATTTCAGACTAAAATCTCACTACTGACAGGAAGGCTGGAAAAGGCTGAAATATAAAATCTGGGAGTTATTCAAAGTGACACACCTGTTTGTCAAAAAACATCTGCAATGCACTGTAGATGTTTTATGAAGCTACTAATTAGTGATCATATATGCTATTGATCTATACAAAATACGTGTAATTTTATTTAGAAATATTTTACTATACCTCTAAAACACGGCTTTAGATTAATTTAGTTATCAAACTGAATTCCAGAACTCACTAATCCAAATAATTTAGCTCAGTGCTAACATGCAGCAACTTCTGCTTTTCTTGCTTCCATATCCACTGCAAAAATTGTTGTTTTGTACTGTATGTTAATGCTTATTTGCTCTTTCTTATGCCGAAACAGTAATTTCACTGAAAAATGTCAACAGTGTGCCTAGAAAAATACGCTTGCATCAGTAAACACCACATCACAGCAGTGTGTGCTTTCTTTACTCCAAATGGTAATATCATCTTAAACTACACAGAATTGTGGCATTTTATTGTAGTGAATTTATACAGTAAAAAATAAAGGCTTTACAAACATATATTTTTTGTAAACTGCAGCAGAGACCGTGGGGAAATATAGCACAAGCTTGCTTGCTGTGTTCTGCTATTATTTTTTCAGTGTGGCCTGAAGAGAAATCTGTTGATATTAAAGGATAATTTATGGTCTTCCTTTGCATTCTCTCTCTCACTTCCAGGATGAGAAAAAGCATGTGAATTATTGACATACAAGAATTGTAACATCATTTCAAATAAATAAGCCTTTTGTGGTACCTCTTCTTTGATAATAGCTGGCCCCTAATGTTCCCCAATAAATATTGCAAAATATTTTAGTGGACAGTCATGTAAAAACACATCAACCAGGAAAGTTTTTTCTAAGTGACGGTAGTAAATAGTTCATTTACACAAACTGGTGTTGCAGATATTAGTATCTGGGTTTCGTGTGACGAAAGACTATATTTTCTTATTTGCTCTAATCTTTTTGTTTTCCTTAAACTTTCTTTTATCCGAAAAAGTACTTTATGGTAGTGTATTCAATAAGTGAATTTTAAATTGTGTTAAAAATGGGATTTCCGTATCAGCCCTTAGCTTCTTTTAATATGTGTGAACTCAATTGCAGTGGTGCATTTTATCATGAAGCATTTTTTTATACTAGAATCCGAAAAAAGGACTCTATTACTTGTCATGAAGTCTATTCAGCTTCAAGGATAGCTAGTTTGTTTACTACTTCTTTTTGCCAAGTTTTATGCTATCAATCTGTGGAAAAACTTTATTGTAGAAGAGGTATACAAAAGACAGTCTAAGAATAGTAAAAGTTAAACTTGATTCAAAGTGCTCCTGAACTTTGAACAAGCATTATTTAATTAGAAATATTTTTATGACTTAAAATGTCCATCGAAGTCTGTTAGCAATGTGATTTTCCTGGATTGGATACTAATTAATCTCTTGAGGCTACATTTTGTCCAATCTTTTTTTCTAAGGCCTAGTTAAATTTGACTGAGAATCATCCCAAAATAATTCTGTCTCTTAACACGGAAAATATGCAACAGATTTCAAATTTAACCCTTTCACAGAGTCTTCCTTACTGTTTACTTAAAGAACAGCAAAGGTAAACCATAGTTTGATCTTGTTAAAGGTGTTGTTTCCAAACACTCTATCTGCTCTTCGTTAAGTTCATTCTCACCTTATAGGCCCTTATATGGTCAGACTGCTAATAAAAGTACATAAATAAGTAGAGCTACATCTTTTTGCACAACCCTAGAATCTGGTCCTTACCTGAACCAGCATATTATCTCTGCGTATCAGTGTAGAGTTGTGGAATGACAGTTCTTTGATACTAGGAAATGGGTACATTATGCAAATAGTGTTGAATCAGTTCATTGCCAAAAACAAAGAAGTCATAAAACAATCAAACACTGCTCAACAACAAATAAAAAGACAAGAGTCTGACAGATTAATCAGTCTAGGTTTATTTTTTGTTTAGTATATTTATTTATTAATAAAGATCTTCCCAACCAGTACATACAAAACCCCATAAAATTCATTAGAACTTGCAGAATAATAAATTGAAAGAATAGATGTTTTCATGTACGGAGAGAAAAGAAAAGTTTCCTCCAAGGACTTCAGTACTTTTCAACAGAGAGGGTATAAATTTCTAACTAAGACCCTTATCTTGATGCCATTGGATTTATAATGAGTATTTATAGAATTTCAGTGGATATTAGGTAATGCCTTTACTGCAGAGTATCTGATAAAGGGCTTTACCTCAAGGCAAAAGAAAACTGCAACCTTACAAATATTTAATTCTTTTTATTTAGTTTGACGGAATGAAACTATCTAGTCTTTGAGAAATAAGTATAATATTTAAATGAACAGTATCCTTGGTGTGTTTTTCAAAAGTAGGTCTTAACGATGCTGGCCAAACTCCAGGTTGGGTTATTACACTGTATTTAAATTTCCCCAGTAGTTCTAGTTGGAAAATGCTATACTTCATTGTTCTTTATTTGGGCATAGCCTGCTTTTTCTATATAAAAAAACCCTACCTTTTCTATCAAATTTCTGTCAATCAACCTTCTTTGGCTTAGTTGTCCCTTACTACTATTGTATATAAACTTGTATGCTCCCACTGTCATGATTCTACATTTAGTTAAGACTCATGCTAGACTGTGAACTATCCAAGGCACAGACGAAACCTTGCTGTATTCTAAAGAACCATTTAATTCACTCTATAAACATTAGTACAAAATAAAAAGACTGTATGCTAATGTAATATCATTACTATTTTCACCTGCTACCTAGCAACATTGCAAGCAGTGATAAATAGGACTAAGCTTACTTCATGGTAGGCTGTACCATACTTAAATGTAGGATGCCATTTTTATTAGTATATGAAGGCTATTCAAACATGGAAGCAGAAACATAATCCCTTGGATGAAGTTTCTGACACACATCTCAAAATGTCTTCTTTCTCGTAAGTACAGGATTAATTGTGAATTATTCAAGAAAAAAGATGTGTTCTAACTGTTGTCAGTTCTGGAGAGAAAATTTCTAAGTGAGCTTTCTTCATATTAACAATACCAGGTTTGTTGTGAAAAAGCCAAAATGTTAGAAAAGATATGGTAAAGACTTGTGGGAGTAATAGTCCTATTCACCTTCTGTTACCCTTGTAATTTAGTCAGGTGCTTTTCCCCCACATTGTGGGAAGGATAATTCATAAAGGCATCTCAATACTTGTAGTATAAATGTAAAATCTACAGGAGAGTAGCCTGAAGAGAAGGACAGTGTATTACTAAGTTTGCATTGTTAATGTTTATAATTGTAAATGTAAGCAAAAACAACATTAAAATGAGTCAAGTAAAATGAGAATTTGAAAATGGTTGATGAAACATGAGCATGGGAAAAATAATTCACACAGTGATGTTGTCCTAAAGTGTCAGAAACACCATATCACCTGCTGTTTACACTCCTGAAAGCATCCAAATGACACCTTACATCTAAAATCAGAATTACCAAGCCTCTCCTTTTGCTTCCATGATGAGAAGAGAGGGATTGCTATGGAGACCGTATGCAGCTAATAAGCTGGAGGATAGCTGGAATAAATTCAATAAGTAAACAGTCATAGCTGAAAAGAAGGAATGAGGCATAACAACCAAAGCTGACAAAAAGCTTCTTATTTTATACTGAAACTTTGAAAAGGATGTAGAAATCAAATACTGTCATTAAAAACTGATAAAGCCATTGAACCAGTCAGGGGAAAATCTACTGTTCAAAAACAAGAAGCTAACAGTCCTAAGTACTTTTTCTAAACTCTACAGCTGTGACTTTTAACTGGTCATTTATATTATTGCATTCTCTTGAGCACTACTTTACCATGAAATCCCTCTAAGTTTACTGCCTGGGTGTGAGCACTTGCTCTCTGTATTTAGCTAATTCATTTCTTCCTGTGCTCTTGAAAATAGCACAAAGCTAGTTTGGGATGGTAAGCCAACTCCAAGAGATATGATCAATCTTACAAATCACCTGCTGATTTTAAAAAGCAGTTATATGTCTGAGAAAGGTGATTAAATAAAGCATAGTAGGGCAAGTTTCATCAACTGAAACAATTAACACTGTGTTACCATGGCTGGTGTGAAAAACATGCCCCAAAAGGGCCAATGCTGTTGGCTGCCACTACTGAATCTAGAAAACCTCATTAGTTCTGCTTCCCCAAAAGTCACAAAATACTGAAGAAATGCCTATCATTGTTCTTTTATCAATTAAAAGTTGAATATAACTGAAGTAAAATCTGTTTTTTGTTGCTGTATCTCTTCTATATATAGCACTTGCCTACAGAACATTACTTACTGTTGAGAAACAGAAGTATTCTAACAGTGGGAAAGGAAAACTCTCAACTACAATCTTTACCTTCCAATAGTCACTCTGGCCTGACTTCACACCTTTCATTGCAGAGCCACATCAGAAATGCTTTTCCATTCATGACTTTTCCAGTGCTGCTCCCTTTTCAATCAGATGGCTTTTAATAATTACCTTATGTATTTTTATGATGCCTTTTTTACTAGAGTTCCTGATCTGGTTCTGTCACTGGCCATGTCTCATGTCCCAGGAAGTAGGATATTTTGGTTGGTTGGTTGGTTGGTTGGTGTTTTTTTCTTTGGAGGGGACAGAGGGAAGAGGGAGTAAAGGTTATTGAGGGTTTTTTATAGAGCCCAAAATTCTTTTCATTTGCTTCTGTCCTAGTTACTCACACAGACAGTATCTAATCAACATGACAGCTTTGTCAATTTTTGCTGTTATTTGCAAGAAATGAGCTTTGTCTTTCTCATTAGCGTGTGGAAGATTCCTCTGAGTTTGAGTTCCTCATTACTCTTCTGTAAAATAATACAAATAATTTAATAATTTACAAATACAACTAGCAGAGCTATGGTGAAAAAGTCGTGTTCAGCTCATTTTCCCCCTGTTGTCACCTTCTAATCAAACATGGCTGGCAGTGACCTGTAGCAGTTGAGAAGCTGGCATACATTAACCTTTGCTTCTCCTACTGCATATGCAATAACTTACTACAAAGAAACTGTAGTAGCTGTTGAGGACAGTAGTACCCTGACATGCTAGATCCAACAAATACTGTTTATCATAGCCCTGAGAAATTTGTGAGATATTTAGTTTAATTGCTGTCATAATTGGTGGAAGAGAGCAAGTGGGTGTGATGATGTTATGAAGAAAGAAATAGAAAGGAACGTAACTGTGAGAAGCCTGAAATCTTATGGCTAATGTGTCTGCATTTTAATGCAAGAAGGATTGAAAGTATAGAGTAAATATTACTCAAAGTTTCTTTTAAAGTATATTTGAAATGGATAGAAAGGTCAACACACTGCAGTTGATCAGGAGGAGCAGCAGGTGAGGAGGAGGAGAAGAGATTTCTCAGTATGTGCAGCGCCTACATAATACATGCATCTGGAAGCTTCAAACATTACTGTGCAGATGCGAAGTGACTGTATAGAGCTTATACAGGTGACTCACTTTCAAGAAGGATTGGATTTACTGATCCTGTGACGTGTAGCTGATTTGAACAAGCATTGTAGAAACTCCAGAGAAATATAAAGAATCCTCAGATTTCCCCAGGCCAATAAAACGTAGGAGTGCACAATTCAGTGAAACCTGACATAGCACAGGGCTTCCACTGTTCTAGCATGACCATCTGTCTGTCTCAACCTACACTTTCTCTCTGTCTGACCTCTGCTCCTGAGTGGCCCACTAGAAGTAGCAGGAGAACACGTCTAGTGCTGAGTTACTTGACTTGTGCTGGGTACCACAGGAGTCCAGGGAGAGCAGCACAGAGCTTGCCATATGCTAATTTTTTGTTTACCTAGAGCGGGTTTACTGTTTATGCTGGAATCTGTACTGCCATACTGGTTAAAGGTAGATCAGCTATATCCAAACAGTGCTCCCATCACTAATGAAGAATTTTTTCCTTCTGATTTTAGCTCTCTAGAATTTAGGTATCTGATTTAAGCAAATCATCTAGTCAGTGTATTACTTCCACATAGGCAATGGAAAAGATAGACACTTCTGGAAAACAGTCTCCTATTGTATTCAACCATTTTAGGATTAGATGAATCTCCCTCTAGTCTTATCAGTCTACACTGATTACAAAGGAAACTTAAATGACTAATCTAAGTAGATTACTCTACTTTTTTGATGGTAAGAACTAGGAGAGATGAATCTCACCTAACCTGAGTGATAGGAAAACTGAAAAAGTAGCTCAGCGAGGGAAACTGAAATACAGGACTGCAAAGACAGAAACAATCACTAGTAAAGCAGTAGATCTACACAACATTGTCTTAAAGTATTGGAAATGAGTTTGTAGTGTAATGAAGCTTGGTTACAAAATACCATATCAGGTACCAGAAGTGGAGAGATGCGAGTATGTGTTGGAATTCTTGTATTTCCACTGAAAAATCAAAATTAATTACGTCATAGTGTTTTGTAATTTTATTTAAATGCAGTAGTAATGTTCTTGAACATTTTAACGACATGGAGCTGTGAATGTGAATGTCTAGGCACAACAATCCTATAAGCAACTTATAATCTGTACAAATAAACAGAATTGCCCTGGTATAGGTATTGCAATACTGCTTTATGACCACTGAGCTTTTGGAACTATGTATTTTGATGGAGAGCGTTGAAATAAATAATTTCTTAATATAAAAGTGTAAGAGTAATCTAAAAACAGAAATAATTTACTCCATTTAACTGTCCAAGATGAAACACAATTGCATCTTTTTTCTTTTGTGCATTCTTATTTATAGCACACAATAAATTATCAAATGGAAACAACTGGCATATTGTGTAGCTTCTAACAGTGGCTGACACTAGTTCAGACAAATGATCTTGACAGTGTGCCCAATGAAATGTTTCTGTTTTACAGTCTAGAAATTGTTGTGTTTCTTTTGTGAACCAAGTGCTTACATAAAGCATATATATAGGGGTTTTTTTATAACTAAGAACATAGTTTGTACTTGATTATGGCTACAGAGTAATAGGAAGCTGTTATTCTTATACTCTTGGCATTATTCAAGCTTATGGCCCCACAGGGAGAAAAAGCACTTCCCTGACACTCTTCTGAGAAATGAGTGGAGTGCTGATTGCACCTCACTGCTCATCTGCAAAAGCATGAAAATTATTAACAGAGGCTGAGTAGCTGACTATCCCATGTTTTCATATATCCTCTTAGAACAATATTCTCTGTCAGTGCTTACTGCAAAAGGCATGATCCAACCCTGAGAATCCCCTGACGAGGTTGTGTGAACTCTGCAGGTCTGCACCAGCGTTGTGGCAATGTACAGACTGCAGCTGCAGGGTGGCAAGGGATCAGACTTCTGTGTTTTGTATAAATGTATATGAATACGTATGTGTATAACTTCAGAGAATATCAACTTCTTAGGCGAACTATGGAAATAAAATAAATTCAATACACCTAACATATCAGGCTATGAAATTTTTAAAGTTTTATCAGATTTGGATGTTTGTATCAGAAGTGTGATGGGACCCTAGTGTGAAATGCTACCAATAGTAGAAAGGAAAAATTAAGGCTGTTGGAGTTTGCTTTCTATTATATTTATAGGTTATTTACTTTATAAATGCAAAAAACTTTTGTCAAACAAGTCGTGTTTTTATTAAAAAAACCTCTTTTGCTCAGAGCATTTCTAATTAGTACAAAAGATAAGTGTGAACAGGTCAAATTTTTCTGGTACTTTTCATCCCAAATATCTAAGCTTGCATATATTCTTTTGATAATCACCCCCCTTCACTCACAGGCATAAGGAATCCAAAGGTTGCATGGTGACAGACTGCAACAGCTCTGCAACCTAAATACCCTCAGAAAAACCTGTGTGGGCAAGATGTGACCTGCAAGGTGTGTTGTGTTTGCAGTAAACTAACATGATCAGTAAAAGGTTCTGCTATGTCCTTGATGCTCAGGACAAACTGACAGCTGCCATAGCTTATGATTACTACCAGTTTTGTAAAAAATGTTGTGTCTGTGATTGTGCCTAAGTAAAAATTTGATTTAAATGAACAGATATTAACTCTTGTTGAAAAGATCATTCCAATATAGCCACGAAATGGTGCCATATCATATATTTCTGACAGACCAATTTTTGAAAGTGTGCATGTTTCATAAAACACAGGGGACAATATTTTGTTTTCACACTCAGTGTTAAATAAGCTATATGCATTTAGTTGTTAAAATGAGTATATCTATTACAATGATTTGTGGTGATAATTCAGACTATGACTAACATTCAGACAGCATGGAAGGTCTGTACAAGCTGATGTGCAGGTAGAGGGACAACCAGCTTGCGCACTATTGTGCCGAAGTGCGACACAGTACCGAACACGCAAAGTGCAGCGTAAGCTAAGGAGAAGCTGTGAAATGCAGTGCAAACTAAGAAGAACTGTGAACTAGTTATTTCTGGGTCTCAGCTCTGCTGCTTGCTAGATTTGTAATTTCAGAATTCTTTTTCACTCCCTCTGACCAGCCCAATACTAGTTGGTTTTGCTTAAAACTGCCCATGGTTGCTGTCAGCTTGATAGCTCCAGTTTTGGCAACAAGAGTTGGAACCCTGTTGTCTTTAAGGTTCTGGTAATCACTAGCATTTTAATCATGCCTTGGTTCCATATACTTGTTCCAACCAAGGGTTTAAAATTCAGGCAACTTCTACGAAAATCAACTAGTGATAACCATGGTGCAAGATATTAGACAGTGAAGCAGTCAGGGTATATAACAACCACTGGTTTTTATTATTAACATGATTTCTGTTTAATGCACATATGTTCTGGTGCCAAGAGGTCAGCTAATGTTAGGCCAGATGCTAACAAAGAGTGAAACCTGCACTTTCAGTCTCAGACTTTTATAAAGGTATTGCCTAATGGGAATTAAAAGAAAATATTAGGCTAAGTTGAAGTGTTGTGAATATTATTTTTAGGAATGTCAGTACTTTATTTCATTTACATTTTTATCTTCCAGACTTAAAAAAAATAGTCTTTTATTCAGTATGCCCACTCAAGGGAGAACAGAGTCTCCATTAGCATGTTCCAGTTAAGAGGGTTCTGCTGGATTAGAAATGTGACTTCTTAGCCTAATTATATACAATAAAATTGACTGATTTAGCTCTGCATCTGTCAGTGGCAGTCTTTGCTGCAGCCTCATTCCCTTGCTTTTCTATAATGTAAGTACTCCATAAATAAAATAATCCATTTCAATCCCTCTGTTCCTGTGACACAGTCTGCCTGGGGCTCGTTAAGTGTTTTCAGTGTTTGGGTTGTTTTCAATTTTGTTTCTTATTGTAGAAATAAACTCGCAAGTGTGGTGATATGCTGAAAATAATTTAGCTACAGTACCAATTCTTGGGCTATTATTTCTGGAAGCGGTCCTTGGCAACACTGGGGCAATGCAGTAAAGTTGTGTAAATTATGTTCGTCTTCTCTGAAATGATTCTGGATTTATACTGAGTTGGAACTATGATTCTGTAGCATTACTTTTGTTTCCAGAAGCTGAATGTTACTAATCTATGTCCTGTCCTCTGTCTTGTTTCACAATAAGACCAAACATGGGTTTTGCTTCTCCGTCATATAAATGTATATTTAAGCTTTGGAATTAAATCCAGAAATATGAGAAAAATAGTGAGTGTGCCCTTTGGACTCATTAATGTTGTATTCAAAAGGGTCTGTGTAACTGAGGATTTACCTCAAATTAAGGTAAAGACTGCATATCAAATCATATCTGCTGGTCAATAACACAATACACAGTTGCTTAGCCAGTCCCCACTCCAAAACAGAAACTATTTTCAATTGCAAATAGAAATTGAATTTGTCCCCAAAATACTAAAATTATAGGACTGAATATTAATTAAAAAGACTATTACAAGCTATAAATCATGCTATAAACCAAGGGCACAGGTGTCAGCTAACAATATATTTTTGACATCTGGATAAGAATTTGCTAAACTATGGTCTTTCAATAACTAATTTGAATCAGTAGGGTACAGAGGAAGTCTTTACAGTGCATTGGAAGGTTTCTTTTTTCCATTCCCCAGCTGCTTTGCCTTGATTTTATATTCCTGATTCTCAGCATTTACATTTGTCCATCCAATAATGACCTAATTTTGTGACTTCATGAAAGGTGGGACATGGGCCTCAACGCCTATAGCACAGGGCCAATACCAAGTCCCTGACAAGGTTGCAGCACAGTGTTGCTGAGCGTTTCTTCTGGAATGCCCGCTGGGACCACAGTATACTGGAAGCATACTCTTCATTTTATTTTGTCGTTTGAGCACACCGTATTGACTTGACAGAACACAGCAGAACAGAAATTACTTAGACGAGATGTCAGAGGTTTTGTACTGTTTGGGACTGAAGTTGCCTTTGGGATTGGGACTGGTTAGCATCAGCTGTCACATGCCTGTCATCTCACTGATGGCAGCGAACATCCCATAGAATGGAGCAAACTCGCATCTTGTTGTTTTCTTTAAATATTAACTTCTTGGGGAAGTTAAAAGGTTCTGAAAAAAAAGGCTCAGAGCCAAAGAAAGTTGTGTTTGGCCTCTGTGTGATTTGTGACAGCTTTAGTACAGTTTTTTCCTTTGCAGGATATTCTATAGTCTGTCTATTAAACCTTGATATTTCTTTAGAAACCTAGAAACATGCTCTGCAGTTAAGGCAGATTTATGAGGGCAAAGTTAGTGTGTGCAAGAGATAAAAAGGAGATTCGAGACCAATACAGAATGAGAAGCACAGAGCAGAGAAATGTGAAGTGGATAGGGAATGCTGTAAAGGAATAGGTGGAAACCTAGTGGTGTTGGCTGGACAACAGTCTGTAGAGAAAAAGTTATTGCACTGTCACAGCAGCTAGAAGCCAAGAGGAAAGAATAACAAACTGTGGTATGTCTCATGACCTCACCAGTATTCAAAGAAGCTCGACGGTATCTTTTTTCATTTGAGATTAGGATTAGATATTAACTGCAGTAGTTTTATCAGTTTTCTTCAGTGTAGTGTTACACAGTTTTTGTGCATTACAAGCTTTTTTCTGCAAAGTGCTGAATCCTTCTGAACCCATGAAGTTCAACAAGAGGTGGGGCCGTCTAGCAATTCAAAGCACTGGATCCCATCTGAGTTTATAGGGGAAATCTGCATTAGGTATCTGATGGTACTAAAAATATGTATATTTTGTTTCATGGCATCTTTAAAATGTTACCTAAGTTCTATCTACAAGTGTAGGCTGAATCCTCTCTGTTTCACCTGTTTCATACGTGTATAATTCTACTGAATTCAGAATAATTACTGTTTTATTCTGTGTAAACTAAGACAAAATGTAAGAAAGGTTTTCAGTCTGCAAGCCTTTGGCTGTGAGTGATTAGTACCAGATGTCTCATCAAACTTGTTATGTCAGATGGAAATAAAACTGGAAAGCTGTGCATGCATATGAGGGTATATTGACTACTGACTTCTGCTGAAGACTAGCTATGTGGTAAGAGTAATCCTACCAGTGAAGTAAGCTACAGATTGATGATGGTTTTCCAGCAAATGGGAACATGCTACATCATTACAATGCATATTTTTGTTCTAACCATCACTTTTTTTGGCAAACAACTTTTTTTAAAAACAGTGTTAGTGAACCCTGGCTTCCAGAGTTATAACATTGAAAACACCATTTTGCCACCTAGTGGTTGACTCTGTTCTTAAGACGTTTTTACTTTTCAGACTTGCATTTTCTTATTATTCTGTGAACTGTGCATTAATCAGGCAGCAAATTCTTTCTAGAAAGCATATGGTAATTTACTTGAAGAATTGCTAAGTGTTCAGTGTGAATTAAAGGCTTCTTGTGATCAACTAGCTAGCTCACTTATTTTAAGTATAGTCTATTTTGGAAAGTTTCTTAATATTCAGGATGTATATTATTTTGTAGAAGATTATAAAAAATACTCTTTTAGCCCTGTTAAAGGTTTAAGTACACAGCATCTTCTAAGGTTTTACTCCTTTATGATTTTCAGAGTAGTTAGAGGCCTTCCTTTACTCTACAATATAGCCAACTAAAGCCACTTACCGCATACAGCTCTTTGAAACTCACTGATCTGCAAGAACCAGTCAGTAATTGCATGGGTGTTCTGATTTTGGGGGAGATAGGGAGTTGCTGTACAGCCCAGTGAGAAACCCTTCTGCAATAATAGTGTCTGTAAAAGACCTTGTAAAACAGTGCAATAAGTGTAGGATTTTGTGCATGGAGACACTCCCATCTGGGATATATTTAGTTATAACAAAGCTTTCTTTTGGTTAGCATCTCAAAAACAGCTGTGTTTTGTCCATAAGCCAGAGAAAGAAACCCATAAAAAATTTGAAGGTGTATTATTTTAGTCTGAGTATTTTGGTTTTGAGTTTTCTCTTGTGGAGTAACATGGAAGCAATATATTTCCTGAGTGTTTTGCCAAACATGTAATTTTGTTTAAACCTTGAAATATAGTTATAATAATGATTTCCAACCCAAAACTCCAGTGACTTTTCCTCTCTACTATAGTGACTTATCTTACTGACGAGGGCTAGCTAGCTAACTATTGCTGGTGGAATTATTCCTTCCCAAGAACATTACAGAGTTGGCTAAAAAGAGAAAAATTCAGAAAGGAAAAACATTCAAGACTGAAGATAGTATAGAAATTATCTAGATCTGTTTCCCAAGAAAACTACTTTTTTTTAAGGTTTTCTTGATTACTAACACCATTATGTGAACTCATGAGAAGTGAGAAAGTATTACTCACATTACAGTGGCAGTCTTAACCTATGCAATACTGTGTTATGTCCTTTAGGGAGAGGTGAATGGCAACCTTAGCAAACATGAATTCAGATATATAGGAGCCATCTAGTGAGCAATAATGGAACCACACACACAAATATTAATTGCTTAATTTGTTGCCCTTGTTATTGGTTTACAGTATGGCATCACTGTGCATTTTGCTTTAAAAATAAACTGACTTTAGGATTTTCAAAGGAAAGTAAATGAACAATCACCAACTCCCACAAAGTGACATAGTTTTCTCCAAAGAGTGAAGATAAAATTAAAAAAACAAGAAGTGATAGTTAAGAATTGGATGTGAACAGACACAGAGGCTAGGCTATATTTTTTAGGTTTCCTAAGTATATTTCAAAGTAAAATATCAAGAAGATCCTCAAAAGAACCATTCTAATTTACACTGACAGGTGTGATTTATTCTTCAGCTCTTCCCATCTCTCCTCTCTCCCCAAAATTAAAGAACTCTATATTTCTTGAAATGATTTTTTTCATGACATGAGGAAACTGTTAAAACAATGTGGGTTTTTTTCTGGTATATATGTCAAATCATATGCCAGTTGATCAGTGAGGTTTATTGTGGGTTTGAGTCAGGCAGTCATGATACAGAAAGCTGAAATCACAGTCATTATATTCATCAGCTTCACCTCTTTGGATAAGATCTGGTATTTGGTTCGGCTGAGTGAACTGAAACATTTCTTAACTGACCTTAATGATCCATCTGTACAAGTTGCTTTGCAACAAATTATAGGATCATAAGATAATTAGGGTTGGAAGAGACCTCAGGAGATCTTTGGACCAACCTCCTACTCCAGTATGAGTCAGCTGTGGTGTCAGACCAGGTTGCTCAGGGCTTTATCCAGCTGGGTCTTGAAAACCTCCTGGGACGGAGACTGCACAACCTCTCTGTTCAACCTGTGCTACTGCTTGACCATCCTCATAGTGAAAAAGTTTTATTACATCCAGTCCGAACCTCTTCTGTTTTAGTTTGTTGTCTCTCATTCTCACACCGTACACCACTGTGAAGAGCTAGCACCACTGTCTTCCTGGTGACCTTCTCATAGGTACAGGCAGGCTGCTGTTAGGTCCCCCTGAAGCTCCCTCTTCTCTGAACAGTTGGGGGACTTTAACCTTCCTGATCCCTCAGCTTCTCCTCACAGGCAAGTGCTCCAACCCCTGACCATCTTGATGGCCTTCCACTGAACTCAGACCAGCTTGTCAATGTCTTTCTTGTACTGGGCAGCCCAAAACTAGATGCACTATCCACAAGTAATCTAACAAGTGCTGAGAAAAGGAAGATAATCATTTCCCTTGATCTGCAGCTGTTAATACAGCCCGGATTGTGTTACTGGCCTTCTCTGCTGTCAGGGCACACTGCTTGTCCATGTGCAGTTTGCTGTCTGCCAAGATCCCCGGGGCCTTTTCCACAGAGCTGCTACCTAGCCAGGCAATCCCCAGCCTGTATTGTATTGTTGTGCGGGGTTCTTCCTTGCTGAATTCCACAGGTTTCCTCTTGATCCATTCCTCCAGCTTGTTCAGCTCCCTTTGGACGACAGCCCTGCTCTCAAGCATATCGACTGGTCTGCCCAGTTAGGGGGTCTGTTTGCAGACCAATCTGCAAACACTACAAAAGTGCACTCCATTTACTCCTTCAGATCATTCATAAAGATGGGTTGACAGCTGAAAAACAAGATAGGTTCCAGGGCAGAACCCTGTGATACTGCACTTGTTACTGGCCTCCAGGTAGAGTATGACCCATTAACCACTAAACTCTGAGCACAACTATCCAATCAGTTTTTTACCCATCTAGTTACTCACCTATCCGAAGCACAGCATGGATATAAGAATATCGTAGGAGACAGTATCAAAGGCCTTGCTAAAGTCAAGGTAAATGACATTTACTGCTCTCCCTTCATCAACAAACCTGGTCATTTTATCAAAGAATGCAATCAGGTTTGTCAGGCAGGATTTATCCTTGGTAGGCCCAGGGTGACTGTTCCCAATCACCTTCTCTTTTATGTGCCCAGAAATGACTGGACTCACTCCATGGTTTTCCCAGGGCCCAAAGTAAGACTACTGGCTGGTGGATCCTTAGGCTGATCTTTTGTCCTTTTTTGAAAGGGAGTGACATTTGCCTTTCCCCAGTTGTCAAGAGCCTTCCCCAATCTCCATGACCTTTCAAAGATGATAGAGAGTGGCCTTGCAAGGGCATCGGCCAGCTTTCTCAGTACCCTCAGATGTAGCCCTTCAGGTTCCATGGACTTGTTTAGGGTAAAGTAATCTCAGACTTGACCCTAATCCACTGCTGGTAGCATCTCTCCTCCTTGAACCCTTGCACTAAGCACAGAGACTTGGGAGACCTTGTCAGTGAAGACTGAGGCAAAGAAAGCCTTGAGTACTTCAGCCTTACGTGTGTCTGCTGTAACTAAATAACCTATCCCATTCAGCAGTGATCCCACATTTTCTTTGTTCAGCCTTTTACTACTAACATAGCATTAGAAGTCTTCCTGTTGCGCTTGACGCCCCTTGCAGGTCTCAATTTCAGTAGAGCTTTGGCTTTCCGAATACCCATCTTTGCCCTTTCCCCATCCATGCATGTCAAGGCAAGGTTTTTCCACCTTCCATAGGCTTTCTTTTTGCACTGAAGCTCCATCACACATTTCCTGGTTAGCCAAGATGGTCTCCTGATACATATACTTGTTTTACTCAGGATTGGGGTGGAGTGTTCTTCTGCTTGGAGGATATTATTCATAAAGTCCTGTCAGTTTCCTAAGCTCCTTTGCCCTTCAGAGCTGCCTCCCATGGGATCTCACCTGCCAGTTCCCTGGATAAGCTGAAGTCTGCTCTCCTGAAGCCTTAGATGTGCATTCTGCTACTCTCTTTCCTGACTCCCTGCAAGATCTTGAACTCTACTATTTCATGTTCACTGTAAACAAGGCTGCCATTGATTATCTGGTCAGGTCTAGGTAATCCCAAATCAGCTTTTCCTGTGAATAGCAGATAGAGCTGTGCACCCTCCCTGGTTGGTCCATCCAGTGCCTGTATTGAGAAGTTATCCCTGAGACCCACCAGAAATCTTGACTGCTTGTGTCCTATCATGTTGCCTGTCTGGCAGATATCAGGGAGGTTAAAGTTGTCCATGAGAACCAGAGGCTTCCTCAGGTTGTTTAAAGAAGACTCTATCCTCTTCCTTACCCCGATCAGGGGGTCTATAACAACCTCCCACCATGATGTCACCCTTACTGGCCTCTCCTCTCATCCTGACCAACAGGCTCTCCACCAGTCAGTCATCCATCCGATAGAAGAGCTCCATACATTGAAGCTGCTTCTTCACGTAAAGGGCAACTTCTCTGTGTCTTCCCTACCTGTCTTTCCTGAAGAGCTGCATCCATCCATTGTTCACTCCAGTTGTGCTAGCTCAGTTATTTCAACGATGTCATTTTGTGACCATATGCAGAGCTCTGGTTCCTCCTGCTACTTTCCCAGGCTGTGTGTCTTTCAGACACTTGAGGTGGGTGTGTCTTCAGGCTGTTTTATCAGTTCTGAGGTCTCTTTTGTTCCTATCACCCTGCACCCTTTGCTTTCCACCCCTGTGCACTGCTACCTCTCTTATCTGTGGGTCATTTTCTCCCCCCCCCCCCGCCCCCATCTTTATTTTAAAGCTCTCCTCATCAGGTTGTCCAGCCTGTTGGCAAAGGTGCTCTTGCCCTACTTTGGCAGGTGGATCCCATCTCTCCCTGGCAGTCCTTGATCCTCAAAAAGGATCCTGTGGTCTTTAAAGCCAAATCCCTGTTGATGACACCAGTTGTACAACCAGATATTGATTTGCAGGACCATCTGCTCCTCCTCAAGCCTTTCCCTTTCACCAGCAGGATCAAGGAGACAATACCTGGGCCCCCATGCTCTTTCCCCTCACCCCCAGAGCCAGGTAGTCACTCTCGATTATACTGTGTAAACATATTTTCATTGATAAAATTAAAGCCATATGTTTGAAATATAACTGGAATCTGAGATTTTCTTAAATATGAAATAATTAGAATTTCAAGACTTTGAAAAATTTTCTATGTTTTCTATCCAAATTTAGGTTAAATATTGAACCTTGGAAAGTCAATTACTTGGAGGTAGATGCAGTCAGATAAATCCTTTGAAATTAGGTTGCTGAGTTCACCTTTCACCACTAGTATTCCTTGATAAATTTCCTTTTCTTGTGGATCTTAGGCATTTCAGCTATCCCTATCTGTAGACTTTTCCAGGGATTTGTTTGTAGAATGTTGTCTCTTTATTTTGGTCTGATATAGTAGAATAATTGACTATACTTTTCATAAGAAATGACCTTTCTGTTGCTGAAATACCTGTTCCTCCAAGAACCTATGAAAAACTGTGTGCCATAGTAAAGACTGTTCAAAAGGGGAAATTGAATGTTTTGATTGTAGCTCCCATTTCAGATCTTGTATTGGATCTTGAACCTCAGCTTGTATGCAATGCAAAGTAGTTCTCAAAGCAACGTTGAACTCCTCCTGACTTAACACCTCTTGTTTTCGGTCTTAAAATGCAGTTTCTAGTGTGAATGATTTGTTGCAAATTAATTCTATGATTTCAGAACATTTCTACAGTATCTTTTAGTAGTGTCTTCACTTCCCATTAACTACAGTAGTGAGTGTTTTTTCAGTTGGTGGTTTCTCTTTCTGCACCAAGTTTGCTATTCCAGTTTTTATGCCTGCCTTATTAGCAGCATCACTAGAGCAATGCTTACAACAATATTTATTCTCAATATTTTAACCCTTTTCTCTAATTACCTCTGCAGCTATACAGGCCACATTGTAAAGCCTAGCCGAAATTTCATGAACATTCGTTGTCTGCACAAACAGAATGAAATCTCAACTATAACATCCCTGTTGTTTATACAGACTTGAATGATACATTATGCTTCTTATTTTGCATTATATTCCTCATTTTATTTTGTATTATGTTCTGATATATGCATAAGTGTTCATTTTTATAGTTCAGTATTTATATAGAATATTTGATAGGAGTCTATAGCTACAAAATGAATATTTCTCTCTGTAGATTGCCAGTTTAGAAGACCATACAGTGAAAAGTTAGCAAACCAGCAAGGGTATCTTAGCAAAGAACAAAATACACATTCTTCTGTAAAATGTTAATTTCATAACAGTATAGGAGTGATATGAGAGATTGGGATATGAGGAATGGGAGAAAGCCTTTTGCATGTACAGCTTAATCACTTCGTGCAGAGATAATAGTGATCCAGCCAGCAGTAACAGGCTAATAAAGCACCTAATTTTTCCCTGGTGAATCTCTACCTATGTAAAGCTACAAACAGTTTTCACAATAATTAATAATTATATTCATGATTAGGAAGCAATCTTAATTGTGTAAATGTATAGAATGGTTCTCAGTACATGAAAAGAGGAGAGAAGTTTAACAATGTATTATCATATCGATAAATGTAATCAAAGAAGTGTGCACCTTTCTTGCCCCTTTGCAAGCACGCATGAACAATGCAGTGATGGGGAAACAAAACTGATTCAGTCCCAGACATTTTTTCTTTCACATAGACATCTGTTGAGCCATAAATAAATAAATAAATAAATAAATAAATAAATTCACTCTAACCTTTTTGGAAATGATCTCCAGAAGAACAGTAACTAATTGGACCTGTCTCAATCCTGCCTGGATGGAGATCAAAAGTTCTCCTGCAAAGAGAAAAAAAGGATCAGTGAGATAAACAATCTGCCTGATTGTGAGAAGACATAGAGAAGCCTGTGCAAATAAGTTACTCTGCAGGCATAAAGTTTTCTCCTTCACCAGATGGAAGGAGAAAACTTTCTAAAACCAGGGCAGAAAGTACCATGTTTGCCTCGGGAAACTTTTATCTCATCCTTTGGACAGCTAGCAGGAACCAGTAGATAGCCAGAAAAAAAAAGGACTGTAAGAGGACTTTGAGACCATAAGAGAACTTTGTCTCTTCTGGGCTGAAAAGAATTGAATTTGCAAGTTAAAAAATAAAAGTTCAAATAATTAGCTTATTCAGCAGTAGTAACTTTTTAAGTCTACTTTCTTTCACCAACAGTAAGAGCTGTCTACTCTTCTTACAACGTATCTGATACACAGTAATATATGACATATTTTGTACTTCCTATTTCCGGAAGTTCTTCCATATTCCTTCTATATTCCCCCAACATTAACATATTTCCTGACATCCAACAGACAGCAACAATGGGACAGCTTTTTTGAAAGAGCTCCAGGGAGGCTTGGGGAGGACAATTAACTCCTTTCTGTACTACTTTCCAGTGGTCTTTGTGGTTCTATGGCCAGAGAGTAGATTCTTTCCAAGGGGAGAAAGGGAAGGGAAGGACCTCATTATACGCTGTCCTGCAAAGCCTTGATCTCAAGGGCACAACTCAATTTCCAGAGGTCATCACAGAAACACCAACTTGAATTCCCACCATTGGAGTTAGAAAATGATATCAGATAGTCCAGGTATTCTTTGAACTAACAGACAAGGACTGAGACAGAAAGAAATTAATAAATAGTTCTATGCTGAAGGGAAGGGGGGAAATGAGAAGAAGAAAAATAAAAAGAGTAATTCAATTTTTAGCAGTGTGAATAAAATTTAAGAGTAAAGAACTACTGTATCCCCAAATTTCAGAAATAATGTCCTCTTCTTTTTAGATGAGGAACTCTTAAGGAAGCTGGTGATAAACTACAGTTTCCTTCATAGACACAGTTTATTCAGGTATCAAATCCTGGGGTTCAATCACCTACCCCTCACCACTGCTCCACCACTGGCCTCGCTAGGGCTACCCTGGAGTCCAGGACAGCCACTCTTCTCTACCAGGCTTGCTCTGACTAGGTTACTTTTCCCAATTAGTCACACTTTTTCGATAGTCGTTTCCTTTTACTAACTGCTCTCATTAGCTCTTCTGTAGTTATTCCAGCTCCCTGTGGTGGGGTACGAGTACAGCTTCCTTACAGTAGTCAGGAGACTTCCTGACTAGGGTCTTGCACCTCTGCCCTTCCCTTCACACAGGATCTCTGCACCCTCCAACTCTTGTGTAATGTTAGAGTGGTCACTCAAGAAAGTCTATTCAAATACAGCTCGTGATTAGACTTTCCATGTATGGAATTACCTATTTGAGCTCTCCCAACTTTATGGCATGGTGATATAATTAACATAGATGTCTTCACTTATAGTAAAATGTGAAAGGTAAAAAAGATGTTTAGGCCTGCTCATGGGTTGCTTCCACCAAACCCCCCCTGTCTCTGCTGTATCATCTTGTCACTCTGTAATTGTCCCTTTCAAGCTCTATTAACCTTCTTTTTTCTTATTTAGGCCTTGCTCACCAGACTTACAATTCTGGTAAGAGTAGTAGTTCTAAAGAACTAGTTTTATTTTAAGAGCACTTTTACAGCAAGATTGCTTTATTTTAATGGAAATCTTTCCAACAGCCAGTAGCCTTGGAAAAAGCTGCCTTTACCCTCTGTGCTTTAAAAATAATAATTTTTTATGAGCGGAATTGCCTATGAATTCTTAATATGCAAGCTTTATTGAAAGCCAACTTTAAAATGCTGAGCAGCAGAGAATACTAAGAAAGACCAGATTATGGTGCATAATAAAACACACTCAGAAGATCAAGAATTTATTTGGCTAATGAAAATTCCATGCTGTGACAAAGTTAGGCATTATATCTCCATGGCTTAGGATATAAAGGACATTCTTACCTGAACTGTCATGGAGACACTAGCCATATTACCATTATTATCACTATCATTACTCTTCCTCTCATCATATGCATTTTTATAACACCAACATGGAACCTGAGTAATATGTAATGTGACAATCTAGCATAATTATTTCAAGACAAAATATAGCATCAGTAGTTAAATTAAATGTCCATATATATATATATATACACACACACACAATACACAAGTGTATTTATATATATCCGTAGACATAAATACACACAACTCCATTACAGTGATTAAAAATATTTGAATCCAAACAGTTGTATTGTATGTCATAATAGTGAGACATAAAGCTAAGAGAATTTATTGATCTCTGCAAGGCAAAATTGGAATTTTTATTCTGGCTTGCTTTGCCAATATATTCCATCTGCCTGTTTATTCATCCCCTGTACCATGCTTTTTCAAACTTCGCATCAGTTACTGCAGGCAGCACCAAATTGCTATAAATAGGTGCAGAGGCAAAGCAGAAAATGTTTAGGATCTAGTAGCTCCTTTTGTTTGAACAAGAAATCGCCCATCCCAAGCTGTAGCGCTGATCTTGGTGCTCCTTGTTAGCGTATGCAAGGTCAGGGCTCCCAGCAGGAAGCCAGAAACCCACAGGTTCCTCATCCAGCAGTTTGCAAGTAAGCTCCCATAGCGAGTCTGTGCGTTTACACCCTAGCACTGCCTTCTGCTTGTTCTTATCGGGGGGAAGTGAACCGAGCCCCTGCAGCTGGACTCGCCTCCGAGCCCTGTGCTACCTAGGCAGCAGCCTTTAAGTAGTGAAGTACACCAGGGGCAGTATACCTACGTTATATATTTAAAAACTCTTCATGCCTACTTATTTGTAAGCCCACTCTCCTTTTAATGAACCATTTAATAGACAATTTAATAGGAACGCTAGCTCAGAAGAAATGTATATTTACTAATGTTTGTCTTAAATGTTTCTCTGTGTACGTGCAAAATTATCTGCTTACAGGGCACTACTTTCCTTACTCATTCAATCCTCAGCTGAAAGCCCACAGCAAAGCAAGAATAAGAATTTTGGATATATGGGAATAACGAAAAAAAATCAGAGCATACAAGTGTGTCATTTCTGAAACACTTACAGTGCTTTTTTGAGGTTTGTATTTGTCTTAAAGAATTTGCTTTAAAAAAAACCTGTTCACAAGAATGAGGTGTGACATATGAAGTTCGGTTTGATCAATTTATTTTGGGGAGATGGAAAGCAAGGGAAGTCTGAAAGTTCAACTTAATTCCTCCTTAATTGCAGAGTATGAATCTTACCAAAAATTTTGACCTTTTTATATTACCATGTGCATATATAGTATGTATATATCATCAATTTATATTATAGTCACATTACATGTGTTGCAAAACTATGCACCCTTTCATATGAGAGTTTCACAGATACCTCTTGCTGAAGGACCTTGATCACACAGAAAACACTTTTCTCTTTAATACATGAATAAAATATGGTTTGCCTTTTTATTTGCCAAATTGAGCACAACACTATGCAACAGTCTGAAAGGCAGATTTTATAAAATGCATAGATATTCAGTAGAAGTTGTAATTGTTGGGGAAGTGTTATTTTGATTGAACTTTTAAAGAAGTATTAATATTACTTAAAAGAGAATGCAGAAATAAGCATACAATAAGTTTTTCTGTTTCATGAAAACATGACTACTGTTGGAAGTATTTCTCAAGACAGAAAATATCCAAAAAGCTTTTAATATGCTTTGCATTTTATGACATTTACTTTGAGACTGAGCCATACAATCTCACTCTTTGGGGACTTATACTCTTCTTTGTGTTTAATTTAGCAACAATTATATTTGGAGGCAAAATGTTTTAATCTCACATTGTCCTATAGTGACAACTATATATTTTTTTTTACCTGGAGAGGCATAAGAATATTGGTATCTATCTGAAATTATAGAATAAAAGGAGAACATAGACTACAGACCCCTTGTTCAGAGCAAGGAAGGAAAGGGGCTAATGAATCTCTCTTTCTTGGCACTCTGCAGTTATCTGTACAGCCCTGGAGGTAGACAGCATATATCTGTGTTTATATCAGGCCTGTCTCACATTGTCTGGGTATTTCAAAAGCAGCCTAGAAATGACAAATTGCAAATTGCAAAAGGTGTCTTTTTTTTTTTTTTTTCCCCTGCCGTCTGTCCTCAGCAGCACACAGGCCTCTCTGGCTAATGCTGAAAATCTATCTCAAAACGTGTCAGACAGATGTCAGAAGAGAACATTTCCCATTATCGTTCACAAAAAAAGTCTACTTCCAAAAAATATCAATGCGGTTGTTCCAGAACACCAAAGAAACTTTCTCACAGTAGTCTAGGTATTTGAACTGAAATTTGTTTTGTTTCTACATGTATTTGGAGCCCAGCTTTGCCCTTTTATTTGTCTCTTTCTGTTATTTGTAGCTATCTAAGATTTGGGTTGCTGAACTGTCGAGGAAATGGGTGAAATGACCAGACAAGAGGGCTTCTACACATCACTATGGTACCGAAAAGTCTGCAAATGTGAAAGTGTCCTTGGGCTTCCTGGCATCCTACCACTGTATTATTACACACAACACAATTCTGCATCTCCTACAGTACTTCTGATTTTTGCAAACCCATATTTCTACCCCAATAAATTAAAACTGTCTCCTTAGCTATTCACACAGAACACAACAGTATTGACATAATTACTCTGCCACACTACACTGGAATGCACAGGTGAGATTTTGTGATCTCAGGAATGTTAGAATATTTGTTTTACAGTGCAAACATTAAGAGCCTTTATGAAGTTCTGCATCAGATTCAATTGCAGAATGTCATAGCTGACTCCTCTGAAAAGCAGAATCTTAATGGCATGTTGTAAAATAGAAAAAATCCCAAACATTAGCTTGTCTGCATATTTAAAGGACACTGCTCCTACTTATTTTTAATTACATTTGAAATAATAAGGTGGATGTTTAAGTAGTATTTTCTGTGAAAATACACTCAAGATTAAATTTAGGACTTAGTAAAATGCGAGTGAAAATTTTAAACACAGAATTTTTTTACTTAAGATCAATAAACATTTGAGGTCTTTAAAGTATGGGAGATTCTTGCCTCTGAACATTTGAAAATTTTTTTGTTGCTTAGAGGGTTAGAGGTTTTTCTAAAATTAGATGTTGAAAACTCTTTTGTAAAATAAAGACATGAATGTAGGCTAGCAATGAATAAACCCACTGTGGATGCATTGAAACCAATTCGCAAAAGAACTAATATTGTTATTATTTATTTTCGTTGTTGTAAAATCTATTCTGTATACACTGTTGTGCGTTTCAGTGTGATAACCAAATACCTTTCAATAGCACTCTAAGCAATGGGACTAACATTTGCCAAGTATGTCTGGATTTCTCAGCCAGGAACCTCATTGTTAAAGATAAGCATTGTATATAGGCATAAATAAAAGAACATCCTTGTTCTAAAAATCTTTGAATAAGGAATCATCAAAAATATAGGGCTTTTAAGATTTCAACTAAATCCCCCATAGTCATCATGAGGTTCCACTATGCTATAATATCTGCTGAGCATTACTGTCTGAGCAGTTCCATGAAGTCAGTCACCCCTTCCTACCACCATGCTTTCTCCTCTCTTGTACTGGCACAGATTGGCCAGCTGAAGTGATCCAGGTTAAAACTAGTCTTTTTTTTTTTTTTTTTTAAACAAGTTAGTTCTGACCCTGATCAGTTCCTTATATGGGCTCGTTTAGTAACCCCAAAACATAAGCTGAAGAGGGGAAAGGAAGTGGAGAGAGACAAATTGCCAGCTGTGCGAGAAACACTGGCCACCTACTCCTTCAGCAGTGTTAGCTCATGGAAATATAGAGAAAGCAATTTATGTTGATTCTTTCTGTAGTCCTGGGGCAGAGGGCATTTCTGGAAGGTGATTTATTCTAATTTGAAAAAGATATCTAAAAATGTCAGTCATGTCTGAAGGGGCCTACCTCTTTCCACTAACTAAAGAAGGAGCATAGGTCACTAACTTAGAATATACATGTAATATTTAGACTGCTGAAGAAGGAGAGATAAGGAGCGGTGCTTCCATGATCATTTGTGTAGAGGTTAAGGAAACGTCCTGTTTCTTTTCCTGCCACTTGTGTCACAGGCAGTAGTGAGTCTCTAATCCTCTGTGTTGATGTGAATACACGGATTCAGATCTGATAAATTATTTCCTCTTCTACCTCCTCTGTTTTACATCTATCTATCTGTGTTAAGTCATTACTGCATTTTGTTCTTTGAAATCCTGATAGTTTATCTTATTTTGTGAATGTCTGTTGCAAGGACAAAAGAAAGAAAAAGTAACATAAAATGGATCATTGTGCTGCTTTTGAGCTGCTATAGTTTATTTATGGAGTTTCCTGCCTACAAAACATGATAAACTGCCTCATTCCTTGGATAATAAGCAATTCCATTACGCAAATGCATAAATCGTACCCAGTGAGCTCAAGCATGACTTGTACTTTCTTATTTCCAGATTCTGAGGAGAGAATCACCTGAGAAGACTCTGTCACCTGAACAGCATTTATCTTGCACCACTAGTTTTGCATGCTGCTTTTGTAGATCAGAGTCTCAGGACTGCCGTCATACTCTCTGTATGGACATTCCACCTTTGAGGGGACACCTCTGCTCGACATCCAAGGTCTGGTCATGACTGATCACTTTTCTCAGCCCTGTGGTCCTCAGGATGGTTCCTACAGGCAAACCTCATCTCTAACACCTCCCTTGGCACTGTCCCACCACCTGTACCCTTCAAACATTGATCCACCCTCCCAAGCACCCCTTGTACTCCCCCATCTCTCCTCAGTGCTCAGGCTCTTTTCAGAGATGTGTAATAGTCTCTCTAGTTTCCCATGGCTGAGTTAAAACAAGGAACACTGGCTTTGTAAAGGGACTCCTTAAAATCTCATGGTTTCTTATTAGGCAGCCATGAGGATTATGGCTGAGGCTAACACCAGCAGGAAACCTGAACACAGTCCATTTTTTTTTTTTTAATCTCATTGCCTCTAGACTTACCTCCCACCTCCTCTTAGGAGGAATACCTGGCCTCCCTTGTGTACCCTGCCTCAAACTGCTCTTCCTGATGGCAGCCCCTTCCTGTCAGACCCTCCTTGCTTTTAATGAGTCTTATCTATGAATAGTGGTGTGATGCCATATTTCCCAGTCCCAGCAGGAGGGACTTTTGTCACTGCAAAGGAGATACCTACAGCTGAGCTAGTCTGGTCCCTTTATAACCAACATAGAGAAACAGGCACTTTTAGGCTGTGATTCATCTCGTTCCAGAGCAGTTACTTAAAAGAGATCAAATGAATCTCTTCCTCCACCTCCCTTCTGTAGGGCATAAATTTCTCTCTATTGACTATAAAGGGAAATAGGAGTTCTTGCCAGGTGACCCTCCCTCAGTTAGCTCTGCAGACATGGCTTTATTTCAGGACTGTAAGTAACAAGTTCTATATAACCTAGTTTAAGCTGGCTCTCGGCATAAGACTTATTGTTCGTGGGTTGCCACACAAAGGTTTTTTCTCTCGTAAGCCATGTAATAAAATGAATTCTGCAACTGCCAAAGCTATTCATGAAACAGCAGCAATTATCAGGTCCTGAGAACTTCTTCAATAAACATTGGAGGGATAAACTCAAGAACACCTTCCATTGATGTCTTCAGCCATGGACATCAGTTAAGTAGTATGTCTTCTCATTAAAGACAACAGGATAAATAGGTTGGAATACAGTCCCATAGTCCACTTAGTGGTTCCTGCTGGCAAGCAGGACCTCATCTAATAAGGTGGACAAAGACAAATCAATGTAGCAGTTGCTAGAGAGTTGGAAAAAAACATTGCTCCTTAGACTTCTGACTGAATTAGGAAATGAAAAATTTCTCTGTCCATGTTCTAGTCCTTAAAATATCCCTTTACAAGTCAACCTTCTAAGTGTTCACAAAATTTATCTTCAGAAACAATTCCAAAGTATGGAAAAATATTTGTTTAATTGAGCTATAATCTTATAAAATCAAACTAATTAATTTTACCAGTGTAATTTTAACTGATTTTGATAAATGTACAATAAAGTCTTGTTTTAGACCTTCCTGTTTAGTTTCTCTCAAGAATATTTGTTTCTAATTCAACTCAATAAATATATATCATCATTTTAGTTTTTCATATTTTATAAAAATATGTTTCAACCTCTCAGCTGCTACAACCACACTTTGCACAATAAGAATTAATTATAAAAATAATTAAAATACACAGCCTACTTCTAATTATGCACCCTGACTATTGTTGGATGACATTAGAAACACTGAAGAAACAATTGTGCCTTTATGCTATTTTCTATTTAAAAAAAAAAACAACAAATAAAAAATTTCCAATATTTCAAACTATCATTGGTTATGGACTACTCCGTATTAAGACTTCCTGTTATTGCCACTAGATAGCAGTGTATGTCTTTTGTGTTTAGAATACATATCTCTTACCCAACTAACCTCCAGATCTCACCTCCTATATATTATTATTTACTTAAATTCCTCCTTAAGGCTGATGTTGGATCTGTGGAGAAAACTATAGAATAGCGTATGATAAATATATAAAGTAATTTTAGTTCCTATTTGCTAATTTTTGTTGAAAATCATGAGCTGCAGAATAAAAAGGATTGAAAAGATGCAAACTCACTTGTGATGTACCATTTATGCACATTTATAGAAAATCAGTTAATTAAAATGGAGTTGCTGTGGTTTACATTAGTGTAACAGGAGTAGAATTTGTCCCACACACTCTGAATTCCGGAGCCTCCTAAGAAGGTAGAAAGGAATAAATTGTACCCATCACTTGTTAAAGGGAGAGCAAGGTTGTCTATACTTGACTGTTGCATTTGTCACTATTTAAAAAAAAAATCGAAAAAGGTGCTGCTTCAGTCAGCACTATTGTAGTCAAAGGATGTAAGAACATTGTGCTTAGAAATGAGTCACTGTCAGTCCATGAGGATATGCAGTGTAATCGGATTTAATTGACTTCTACAGTTCACTCTCTGCTCCTAGAAGTATTTTGAAGTAAACCTTTCCTTATTTAACACATGGGGGAAGTAGAAAATGCGAATAGTTGACTCAGGTCTGCTTTCCCACTGCCCATCTCCAATGAAATTAAATTGAAATGCTTGTTAATGCAAAATTAAGAGGGTCTGCCTTCCAGAGCTTTACTCAAACAAGTTATCACTCTGATGTGAAGTGGGCTGTGATTCAAATATTGCACATTTTTGATGAACAGCACTAAGAAAATAACTGCAGAAAAAAATTAATGCCAACATCATTACAAGGCGACATTGCCGAACAGATGGGCAAGCTTCTGGCATGGGGACTTTAGAAAGTAGCATTAGTGACTTGGCTGCAGGGAGGGAGGAAGAAGAAGGGGAAGAAAATAAGATAAGCAGATGTCCAAACTTCAACAAAATCCTAGCCTACTTAGAGCAGCAAATAAAGCTGGCTTTTTCTCTTACTTTGGAGAAGAAACATGGAGTTACTATTAGGTGCCTCTCCTTTTTGGTGTACTCAGGAGTTCAAAGGACTTGAATAAATTAAAATACTTCAATATCAGGGTAAATATTAACATTCGGTGATTTTTCAATTTTTCTTTGTTGGTTTTTTTTTTTGTTTTCTTTTTGGTGGACCAAGGCAATTTTTTTGTAGGGAGCATAAGCCTGAAGCCAAGGTGTGATTGTCTTTCAAGAGTGACTGGATCTGATGTTAGGGGTATTGCTTAAAAGACGATAAATCACAAAGTTATACAATGAAAAGCTTTTCAACATTAGAGGGAGACCGAGCAAAACAATCAGTGCTACTACTGGTCTTGTCCTTCTTGAGATAAATGGCATTCTTCACAAGGCAGAACTGTAGTCTTTTTCTTTCTGTTAGCATCAGGTTTCTGAGGATTCTTTTGAAGGAAGCTATTTATTCCCTTCAGGGGATTTTTTACAGCTCTTCTTTGACACTGGCACTTTAGAGACTTTATATGTCAGCCCCCCTAGAGAAGCATTTGTTTTAGCTTTCAAGGTAGCATTATGATGTTGCGGCTGGGAGACGAAGTAAATGGGTGCAGAATCCGCAGCCACCACTACGGATTGAAATTTTGCCAGGGGGAACACAGCAATGATACCAGAAGCATTTGAAACCCATATTTCTGAAAGTGGTATTGAGAATCTGGCCAAGGCACTGTGCAATATGAATGGGAACTTATGCTTTTTGTCCATGCCCCCTTAATTTCTGCATCATTTCAGAATAAGTGGAGTCCACTAAAGTCACGTTTTCATTTTCATCTGATGATGATGGTGTTGGAATGTGGCTGATATATAAGTCAAATTAGAAGCAAGAGCACAGCTTCCACTGCTGACTTCAGTACTTCTACCCACATCTTAATCATATGCTCTCTGAAATGTTTCTCTTAATTTCCCTTGTGGCCAGCTCTATTGAAGTTTTAACGTGACCTGTTGCCATCTACTTTAATAGCTCTTTTTTTCTATTTTCTCTTTTGCTACTCTCCTTAGGATGTTATATTCCTTAGCTCCAGCCCCTTTAATCTCTTGATATATTAATGAAAAGTGTTCTCAAAAACTTATTCTTTCATCATACCTATGTTATGCAATGAGTCTATACAGCTTATTTAGGTCAGATAATCTACTTAACTAGCATTGAAATAAAAGAACGGATAAATTTGGACTTCATTCAGGTCATTTTTTTCGTCTCAGAATGCTACATAGTATACTACATTGTAACCAGAGCTGGGCAAAATGAGTGAAAATGATAGCAGTGAAAATAGCTGTCATTTTTCAGGGATTTTGAGTCTTCAGAAGCTTTTTCTTCTGATTTTTTTTGCAATATTATTCTGTAAAGATAGGAAAGCAATGTAGGTCTGCATCCATTTTGAAAGACAAAACTCTTAAGAAAGAGGAAAAAGAAAATAAGTAAGAAAACACATCTTTCAAAATAATTTCTGAGATTTCAGACCTTCCTGTTTGAGCAGAATCAATCTCTGACTGAGGGAGGATCACTTTTAGCAGCACAGGATTTATGCCACACAATCGAGTTACTCCAGTTCTGTACACCTGAAGTTAGTTGAGCACACATCCACACTAACAACTGAAAGCCAAACAGAAAAGCACAAAAGTCACTTTTAAAACAGAAGGAAGAAAGGAGAGAAAATTGTATTTATATTGCTGTGAAATTGGAGAGGGGGACTGACAGCACTGTCTGTCTAGTTTCCATTTATAAAGCTTCATCTTAATAAGTTTTTTTTTTTTTTATCAACCAACAGAGATATTTAATGTAATAACCATAGCCCAGAGGCACTTGATAAAAAAAGGCTAATGTGTGTCTTCCTATTCCGGTCTGTCTATATTGATGGGAATATTATACAGAACCACCCAGCTAGATAGGTTACAAAGTAGGCTTTTGGTATGATAACAGTAAAATGAAATCTAGGAAGGCTCCATAGACACTAGAATGCTGTACTGCTTACAGTCAACCAAATAAACTGCTTCTGAAATTGAATTCTAATTATTAACAATTAAACAACTACATCAGGAAAAAAATAATAACTAAAAATATATACGTGGCACTCCTGAAAGGACAAAAGGGAAAGTTTATCATTTCAGAGCAAATCTTAGCCACTGAAATTCAGTGATTGCTTATGTTGACACAGATCATAAGAATCAAATTTTATATAAACTCAAATCACTGTGTACACTTTAAGATATATTGATGAGATTTAAAAGACATTTGGAACCTTACATAGTGTGTGTATTGCTGTGTTTTTATCGGTCTCCTTGACCAAATTTTCTCAGAAACCTCGGTCACTCTGCTCGTGATGGAGCTACAGAGAACCAAAGTCTCTGTGGACTTTCACCTGAGCCTTGCTTTAATGAAGTGTGTTGGGCTTGTGGGCACTAAGGGGGGATTATTTGGGGTGTTCACCTCCCACGTACCTTTTTCATTAGAAGTTCTCACGGCTACATGGCCGTATAGGTCACGGGGGCCTCTGCTCATAGGCATTATCGAGGCCTGTGAACCAGTCCTTGCTAATATAGACGCGCTTGATGTGTTGACAGTGTTTTAGGCAGCCCCAAGCAATAGCTGGATCTAAGAGAGGCAAAGGAAATTTCCCTTCCTGGAACTGATGTTTTCTTGGGAGAACAGGCAGGTCTGGTTTGTGTCAGAGCTTTAGGATGTTTCTAGCCTTCTAGCGAAAGCCTTTCATAAAAATTGGATCCTAAAACACTTATGTAGAAACAGATGGATACCTCACACTTTGCTCTGTGTACCCAGGAGGAAAATGGGGCAGGAAGGCTGATAAGAACCTGGAAGTGATGTTTCATATTTCCTCATGCTCTTTTCTTCCTGGTAAAGGATCTGAATTATTAGTGTTATGATAATAAAATTCATTTCCATCATCAGAACCTTCCACAGTTAGTTAATATATTACTCAATAAAAGAAAGAATCTGACTAGGGATGAGTTAGTTAATGGGCCAGTGATCATCTGATATACAAGCAAGTAAAGTTTTCAGTTAACAAACTGGAATACATCAGAATATTGAAATAAAAACTCACACGCAAAAAAAGGGAGATAGATAGTTTTCAGTTACAGACTTAGAATAAAAATGATTTTTTATTTCTTCAAAGTAATTTAAGAATTTAAGTTTGGAAGCATAACCTTGATAGAAGTGTTTTTATTTCCTTCCCGTCTTCCTCTCTCCTCTCTTGACCCTGTCCGTTGCCTGCCCCCCCCCCCAAAAAAAAAGAGAAATAAATAAGAGAGCGAGAGAAAGGATACAAACGGGAAGACATAAACAATAATTTTTCTTTTTCTCATTTCATCAAAACAGTAAATACCTTTTCTCCAAAAAGCTATGATTTTTCCACAGTTTTCTAGTATAAGGAGCCCAAACTGCATATTTATTGATTCTGGCTTGAACCTTCTTTTTTTATAAGATATTTTTTGTTCTTTTTTATTACATGTCAGCTTTATAATTAAAGAGTTTATAGCCTTAGCACAATGTTATTAGATAGCTATGTCTTATTGGCTCTCATGAATTTCTGTGTGGAAAGCAAATGAGGCTGGAATGTTAAGTCTAATAATGTTATTTATCACTGATCTTGATAAACTGTTCTGATAAAAATTTTAGTCACTTTAATTCATGGAGGACTAAGATAACCAGTTCATTATACTAAATTACAAAATAAATCAAATGGTAGCTCTCTTTCAAAAAAATACTTCAAATTTTCTCCTTTCACCACATCATTAATAGTTTCAGCTTATATTTTTAAGAAGCAAGTTAGTATTGACTGGCTGACAAAGCAAGAGATCATGACACTATTTTATGCTTTTTGCTATAACTATTGGAGACTGTTCTTTGATAAAGCTTTTTTATAAAAGAATTGCTTGGTCAAAACACACTCTGTAAGTTCTTGTGTTCCAGTTTCATCATACAAGGTTTCCTTCTCCAAGATGAAATGTCACTCCAAACAAGGCAAGAAGGAAGGGGAGAGTAAGCAAGAGCAAAAGAGCTAAGCCAAGTCAGGCAACGTTGTACACAAAAGCCACTAAAGAAGCAAGGGGGATCCAGCTCTGGATCCAGACAGGTAGCTGGATCTCTGTGTGTGCTTGTAGCTGCCCATGGATGAGCCAAGCTTTAGAGGTGACAGCAATCTCGTCCATTCAGTCAGTGCAATCTGGAAAGCAATTCACCTCGCCCTGAACAGACACCAGGGACTCACCTCAGTTGCCCAAATGTACGTGTCTAACACCACAGAGTGAGCAATTCGTATCTTTGTGTTGGCTAAGTGATCAAGCCCTTAAATCCATCAGTTTTAACAGCTGACAGTTTCTTGAGAATGGTAAGTATTACACTAGCTATATAGAGCAGTATGGTAAGGCATAGAACAAAAATTACATATGGGTAAATATTGGTAGTGCTGGGAGTAGAACCCAAGGAAGTAGTTCTGCCAACAAACAGTATAAGTTTCTTTGGCAATTTCAGCAACTCCATCTACAACAGTACATGAAAGTGCAGAAGTAGCAACCAATCTATTTTAACTTAATCTAAGTTTGAATAATTTTCCCAAGGATGTTTTTACTGAAGGATGCTTCAGTACATTGCCAGCATATTTAGACATAAGACTTGGATGCCCTGAAGAGGACGAGAACCTTACTCTCATCCATACTTGATTCCATAAACAGAGATAAGTGCTCTGGCCATTCCGTGAAATGTTCTGCTATTCCATTAGCAAGATCATTCATGACTTTACGTTATTTCCCATATCTTAAAAAAGGAACCTGATCTACTACGGAGAAGTTGCAAATTGCTTTGTTTCATTACACTGATGGCAGAAGAAAGAAGAGTCAGAGTTACTTCCCCATATAATTAAGAATCTGCAAGTAAAAAGACTGAGGTCAGTGCTGTTTTAGGATTATATCTAGAGGAGGCTGCTGAGGTCATTGATCTTATTTTTAGTTACTAACACATTTGTTTCGGCTACAGAAGCTACTCTTCAAAAGAGCTCTGAGAACAAACATTCTTATTCATTGATTTCTTTTTAAAAATAAAACCTGAAAGCCTTGAAGATTAAGCTACTTATCAACACTTCCAGGGATATGTTCTCCTTTTTTGCATAGCTTGTCTAGCTGGAGCCTCAAAATCAATTAACTAAAAGGTCTTCATCACCTCTGGAATTCCACTCATTCATATCAGTAATTACAGAAAGTCTCCATGAAGTAGTGGTTTCTCAAAGAGTTAACTGAAACGCAGGAACAGCTTAATACTAACTCAGTAGACTTAACTCCAAACTTCACAGGAATTGTGATTTACCATTTGCTTTTTTATTTCTCTATTTAAATTAATCATGATGCTGAAAGGCAAGGGAAATGAAATGTAGGAGGCCTCAGAGTCATTTCAGCATAAATATTAAGAGACATTAGTCTTGTGTGATACAAATTCTGAATTCATATTTTATTTTTGATTCATTTAATTTACAAAATACTTATTTTGAAAAATATTTATTTCATTAATTTTGTCTTGGAAACTTAAGATTTGCCCCCCAAATCTCTCAGCTATGCACCACATCCAGATTTATTAATCTTAAATACGTTAACAAAAGAAAATAGCCCTAGCGCCTGGTTCAAATTTTACAAAGGTATTACAAATCTTATCAAATATGTGCTTTACTTACTCTCCAGATGGAGTAGGCTATCTAGTAATCCCAGTACAATACTTTTTACTTCAAATAGATACCTACTACTGTTTTAGACATCTTAATGTTTGGCAGCGATTCATCTCAGCCAGTCTCAACACAAACTAAATAAATCTACAAAATACCTACATTACACAATAGTATTCTGAACCCCAGACATGCAAAGACATAAGGCCAGAAAGGGGGATTAAAAGCATGCCATTGTGTTTGTGTCCATGCATGTTTGCATTCTTCATCTGCAAAACTGAACGAAGGAATGGTAACAAGAGGAGACTACTCTGGGACCTCATCCAGCTTCCAATGCCTGCTGACAGGCAAGTGTAACATCGAAGTTGTGCAATTCCCAGGCAGCCTCTTCTGAGATGGGCTCATCCTCCAGTATCCATCAACAGTCAAGGCACATGTAAATGACCCAGTAACCTTCCCATGCAGGGACAGACTAATGGCTATGACCGGCTAAGTGCTCATCCCCAAGCTGAGATGGAAGAGCACTTTAATTACTTGTGGTGTCCAGAAATGACCTATGCAAACTTTCTAGCACAGATATGGTTTCCCCAATATGTTGACATGGTAGAAAACATTTATGTCAATATCCAGAAGCCACCCAGTGAGGTCATCACCAAAGATCACACATCAGGAAATGATGACCATCTGCCGTAGTCAACCCACCTCTCTTGCAGATATCTTTGCCAGATTCTCGTAGCCTCTCCCTGACACTCATGCGTGGTTTCAGTCTGGCTTCAGCTATTGCTTCACTGTGGTGAGCACAAGAACTGAATCCCCAGCAAGAGATCCTCAGCAACTTACCTCTCAAACACAGCGTAAGCCTCCCAGGTCACGCAGGTAGGAGGGATGGGCTCCACAGCTGATACCCTTGCTGGAAAGCACAGAAGTCTCCATCCGGAAGAGAGTGGGGTTCAGCAGAGGCCATCTGACCTGCAAACACAGCTCCCTCCAACTCTGATCCTCAGTAATGCCTTATGCTATGGACTACTTCACCCACTTCTCCCATATCTCATTCTTCTCAGCTGTTATTTGCCCAGGCCTGGCCATCAGTAATCCCTCTGTGTCTACATAAATCTGTTTATTCCTGGGATTTCCTTACAGGGAAACTGCTGTGACTTCACAGCCAGACATAGCTCTGCTTTCTGCTCTTCTCTGACTCTGTTTCAGAGGATCTGATACTGAGAAAGGTCCTCATGTTACTTATCTGGAAAGACACTCATGCTGCTTATCTGGCACCTTCGGATCTAAAAAAAAATTCCTGCCACTGTATCTGCCTGGTACTGTTTTAGCAATGTGAGATTGCTGTCAGCCAGGCAGTGAGGGACAACTGAACCATGCAGAGATATCTATCACATGACTGTGTTATGATGAGTCCCCTGAACATGCCATCTAACATGTGCTTTGAGTCAGTTTCTTCTTCCTTCCTGTAGCCTTCCAAGGTCACTGGGCAAGTGTTCCCTCTCTGGTACGTGGGCCCTGCCTGTAATGGGAAAGAAGAAGCTGGAGAGGAAAGTGTCTAGCCAGCACCATCATCACGCTGAAAATATGTAGCTGAGTGCCAGGAGGGCTTGGCAGTGAAGCAGGTGAGGGGATGTTAGAAAGAAAAGCAGTGTGGTGGGTGCTTGCCTGCCCTCTGAGTTGGCACAATCCTAATATGAGCCACACAGCTGACTTTCATACTGCTAACGGCATGTGAAGGAAGAAGAGTAATAGAGGTGGTTCTGAAAGGCACTGGGGAGGTCAAATAAATCCAGCCTTTCTTGCTCCTGACTCCAAAAAGAGGCAGGAGACATATATTTAATTCTTCATGGTACCTTGTCCTATTCAGGGACAGGACTACCATGTCAGCCCCTGTGGTTGGTACAAAGATTCAAACTCTCCCATCATTTTAAAGGAAAAGACAACACTGCTGCGTACACTTTGGTGTCCCATCGCCAAAAAGAATTGGTGGCCAAGACATGGCTGATGTCATCAGCTGTGCTGTCCCATGCAGAAGCACGTGCAGCACCCGCTAGCCTGCCTTCCTCGTACTGTCTGTGGGGGCTGTGGTTTGGAGAAGGGGGTGTCAGGGTGATGTCTGTGATGTGAGGGGCTGGGAGGAGGATCAGCCTCAGCTTGCAGAAGTGATGGCAGCTACTCGTCCTGAAGCGAGTGCCTCTATCTCCTGCTGGGGTTGCGTTGTCAGGACAGGGGAGGCTTGTGGGGCAGGGAGAGGTTGAAACAAGTTTGGTGATGGGGACAATGTCTGTGCTGGTGCTGTCTGTATAAAATGCTTCACTGAGGGAAAGCAGAGATGACACTTCCTCACTTTTCTCTCAATCAGGTTTAACCTCTTCCTGTAGAAACATTCCAGAAGGATAGTTGCTTAGCTTTCCCACTCCTTAGACATGCAGATTTTCTCATTACAGCTTTCAGGATGAACAGAAATCTCTAATTAGATATTAAAGTTTGAGTGACTGCAGTCTGCTGCACCTTTAAAAATCTTTAAAATAAGAATGGTCAGTTAGTAACACTGTTTCACTAGTCATCATTTTTGCCCTTTTTCTGTAAATACAAGTTTAATTACTAGCTCATGACTATTAATTACTGCCATTACAGGATAATTCTATTCTGAAACAAAACTATGGTAAAATGAATCCTTTGCTCAACAGACTGCACTCTGTGAGTTTTCACAGCAGTGCCTCTTACATCAATGATTAAAACTGGGATTTTCAAAGCAGCTCCAACCTGCTATTGAATTTAAATAAGATACAAGCACCTCACCCCCTTAGGATCCTTTGAAGATTCCAGCTAAAAATTATTTTTCAGTGCTTTTTTTAATTCTTGTATTGGCTACAGAACCATCACAGCTAAGACCAACTATTCTTGCCATTTTTTTCTCAGATGCACTTATTTTTAGTTGGCCTCAGATGCAGACCTATTTTTAGTTGGTTTAACTCTGGATAATTGTGTAGTTCTGGAAACTTGGTGAGAGCCATGAAAGTGTACAGATGTGCCTGCAGATATGACATGAAGACAGAGAGGTGATAGTTGTCAGTGAGGTCTCTGTGTCACCTGAGGAAGCCTTTCACACTGGATAATATAGGCCAGTAGGATGCCAGTTGACTTTTGGTACCTTGACTGAGCAGGTCCTTGTACATTGTTGACTGCAAAACTGCATATAAAACTGCAGCTAGACCATGATTTGCTCCTCTGCATCAGGGTGCATCAGTTTACCAAGGTGTGAAATGCAGCACAGGAGAATTCAGACCCTTTGTTGAAATTTAATGAGGAAAGTCAGGATATTGGGAGGCATACTTAAGAAATGGTATATTTATTTCAGTCATCTGAAACATACAGTACTAGTCGCAGAATACTGAAGAAGCCTGTCATGACCTGGTCCATAGGTTTATGGATCTCTGCGCAAAGTGGATGCAACCTCCTGTGTGTGTAGTGCTGTGAACGAGCCATCTCACTCAAGGCATGGCTGCACGGAGCTCTTCTGTACCCTGAACATGCCTGCAAGCCCCTGTCTTCTTCTGGTGAATATGAGCACTGTCCCCAGGCTAAACTCCAGGACTCCAGGTTACAGGTGATTCCCAGCCATAATTCTAGGGATTTCTTGCCAGAATGGAATTCATGACACAGATTTTTTGCTTAACTGAGCAGACTATTGATGTATTCACGTGTGTACGCGTATGTGTCTCTGTGAGTGTGGGTATACCCTCACACACACATATACACCCATATCCTCTTCCAAGTAATTGTCTGCAGCGGAGACTCTTTGCTGCTGCTTCTTGATTGTTTTAAGTACATTACTGCTTTTGTTGCTGTTTTATATAGCACCTACCGCGAGTACTTTAGGACTAAACTGTGCATTTAAACACAATTCTATGTACAGAAAGTCATTAAACATTAGTATTTTTCAGGTGTTTAGAATAGCTCAAGAGTTATAATTCCATACCTGTTTTTCCATTTTCTACTCCCCTTTTTTAGTAGCAGAACTGGTCGAGGGAAGTGCTGGGGGAATGGAAGGAGGGGATGGAAAAACAGCCAGTGCAGCCCCAGAACACCAGTGCTGGGAGCACAGAGCCCAACCTGGTAGTGCAAGCTGCCATAGGGGCACAGCTTTTGGTCTGGGTCTCTTCCCAGAGCAGGACCCTGCCAACATCAGGTTGTCCTTGCTCTAGCCTTCCCAGACCCCCTTCCCAGACAGCTCCAGCCTTCCCAGACACACTCGCAGGGCTGCGATCCAAACTGGCCTTGGAGTGCCAGCCGCGCTGCAGGCACCGACGCAGGGACAACACTGCAGCTGCCCTTGTCTCAGGCCATAGTTATCACTGCCTGTTCATTTGACACATTCTTGCTGCCTTCTGCTTGGTTTTGGTGTTTTTTCCCCAAATATATGTATCTAAAAGGAAAGTATATTTCTTCTCTTTTATCTAAAATACTGTGCACCCCTGTTTATTGGAACTCTGACATTGCTAACTTTACTTAAAAAAAAAATATTTTCTGTACCTCATTTCTGGGCAGAGGGAAAGAAGAGAAAACTCACTTCAAACAGTAGTATATACAGGTTGTCCCATTTTTTAATCTGAGATATTCACCCACCTAGAGCAGAGCTAATCCTGGGCAGTGCTGGACATCCAAAGCTCATAAAACCAGTGTGAGCAAAAGGAGTGAAAGGGACAGCAAGTTTTGAGGGATCTCAGTTTTTTTCCTGTACTTAGACACTGCCCTATCTTAACCTGTGTGTTGGACTTCATAAATTATTCCAGAATGTCACAGATACTTTCTTGGGTCATTCAGTATCACCTTTTCCCTGGTTTATTTTTTTCTGACTGTTTTTGGACTCACAGGCTTAGAAGAACATTTAGGTCACACAGAGGAGAATATTTTTCATGTAACGAAGGCCCATAACACAGACCCTTGGAACTGCTGTACTTTCTACCCAAATGAACAATTACTGCAGAACAGAGGCGGCTCTTAGGGCTTAGCAAATGTGAGCAATTGTCAGCATGACTCTAACTCAAGGATTTTTCATAGCACCAATAACCTTTGTTCAAAACGTAAGCAAATGGAAAAGTAACTATAGTGTATGTAGCCTCCATAATATGATTTAGTTTGTCAGATGTGTTGTAGCTCTATTAGCAAAGATGAATGCTTGATCCTTCGCTTTCTGCATATGTGTTTGTGGGAGGGTGTAGACAGTTATGGCTGTATTAACCTGACAGCTAAAATGGTTACCACATAGTATGGCACAGCCACTTTTGCACTGAATTCTGTTTTATGTGCCTCTGTTTATCAGTGGTTGATGTCATGTGGAACATCTTGTTATTACATTTCCAAAAGGAGCACCTGCCCCGTTCCCAGCCCCCCAGTAGCAGTGCTGGCACCTCATCCTTTCTCCTTGCTGTGAAATCAGTCATCTTTGCTATGTTTCCACACGGGAGCAAGATTTGTCTGAATTATGTTTGCCTACTTTTGTTGCAAGTACCGTCTTTTACTGTAACGCCTTGTGCAGTAACAGCAACTGTGCAGCAGAGAGTTATGTTTTAATTTTACGTTTGATATTCCTACTGCTGTGAGTCCATGCAAGCCAAGCTGTTTAGGCTGTGTGTGTGCACGCATGTGTGTGATAGGATAAGTTAAGTTAATGGTGACGGTAATAACATAGTCAAACACTTTGGGTGTTCTGTATAGTATCTGTGACTAGAAAGTCCTATATTGGAGTATCTCTTTCTGGTCATAGGTCCAGATCAGAATGGAGTAAAACACTGATTAAATCAGCTGGAAGTGTTTCTGCATGATCCAGCAGAGAGCGGATGGTATCCTGATTTGCAAACCCAATGTCCTCCTAGTGCCTGTTTTATGGATATGTGGAGCTTGGTGCCATAGGCAGGTTTCTGCAGTTAATAGAAATTTTTCTGGTTGGATTAACTGTGGGTATTGGGTCTTAAGAGTAGCATAGTAGAAGAACGCCCTCACTGCCTGCTCTGCCCCACTGGGAGGAAGGTGATCTCTCTTCTGATCTTGTTCCCTGGGCTGTTTCTGCATCTACCCAGGATTTGGCTCTAATTGCCAGGGTCAGGCTTTCCCTTGCCCTCTTTCTGTTTAGCCTGATGACTTCTGTCTTCCTGACTGCACAGTGACCCAGCCTGAACAAAAGAACAACACAATATCCCACCCCACACTCTAGCTTTCTTGCTGCCAGTTTAGGCACTTAATTAACAGGCATCCACCATCACATCATATTTTTGAAGTAAGGCATTTATAACAGCCTTGTTTTGTCCCAGGTAGGCATTCTTGGGTGAGGTAGAGCAGACTCTTCATGGGATTAACAGGAGTTTCGCTTTCCCCTAGACTCGTCTGTGGCTCCTGGCAGAGTTTGCAAGCAGTAGGTAATCCCCTGCACAGGGGCGAGCATGGCATGCTGTGTGCCATGTGTCGAGAGGATGCCGTCCCGGCGGCCCCCAGCAGCATTGCCAAGCAAGTGAGCACCATCAGTCTCTGGGTCTCGGGCATCTACTCAGGAGACTTCGGTCTGTCTTAACAGCTCTCAGAAGCAACGTGAGTTACCCCCAGAAACTAAATCATGTGGTACCTACCAGTGCTTTCCAGCACCCTGCCATGTCCCATCTCCACGTTTGAGCGAGTCTTTGGCAAACATCACCCCTGCTCCGACCTGGTTCCCATGGAAAAGCAAGTTGGTGCGTAGGCTGGAGGGGAGCCCTGGGGTTACGCTGCAGCACAAACCTGCCTAACGTTTCTGACATCACCTAAATCTATAAATCCCTTGATCGGATAAAGCTGTTTTTGTCAGGTCAAAATACGCTTATTTTCCTTTCAAGAAAAGCTGAACTCACTTCAGGCAGCCCACAGAGGTTTTCTCTCACTTTTCCCTGGTACTCAACATGTTGTTCCTCCAAGGGAGAAAACAGGGAAATAGTTTCTGGCTATTACAGTAACTTAGAGGGAAGGGAAAGAAAACACAGTAAGACTTTGTGAGCTGTCAGCTGCATGACCCTATCATCTTAATACCTGTCCGCTTTATAAAACTAAGGCACAGAGCAGCACTTTTTTTCCAGGGCAGGAAATAAATCAGGTCTGAGGAAGGAATCTTTTGGGACTCCCAAACCGCAAGGATAAAGTCCTGTCCTCTTCTCTCTACCTCTGAACACATTTGCACTATTTCTTTGCAGTAGGGTCTTTTTGGCATCACTGCAATGCATTACTTTTCAGGAACTACATCGGAGGCAGAAGATCTTTGTCTCCTCCAGGGCATCTAAGGTTCATTTCTAGACCCCGCTGCCTGCTCAGAGGTGACCCCTTCGGGAGCTGCTGGATCTCTTGCTCTCTGCTGAACTGCAGATATCTCTGACATCTAAAAGGTACTAAACACACAGGAATGAATAAAGGCATTTTTCCACATACAACGAAGTTACTGAAAACAGTTATCTAGCTGTGATTGCCTTTGTTTCTGTGGGTATGTGTCACATCTGAATATACTCTTTTGTAGCGTTAATAGATACACTTCAGAGATAGCTACTCACAACACATTAACGGGACATTTCAAGATAGAATTCTTCACAGCTAATTAAATTACCTGCCTGGCTTACTAACATTAATCACTCCTCTCCCAACATGTCTGTATAAACAGTCATATTCTCATGTAAATTAAATGACTTTTGATATGGCTGATGAACACTATTGATGGGTGATTCTAACATTTTATTGACAATACAGGAAAAAAGCCCAAATGACTACAAATCATTCTTGATTACTGCTTCCACAGATTAAAAGTTAACCACTGAAGTATAATTATTTATAATAAATCTTTACCAGTTTCTCTAGTCATACATCACACAAAGGGACTAACCTGCTTCCCCATAAAAAGAAGACATATTGCAAGATCTTACTTCCCACACTTAATAGTCAAGCATGAAAGCAGCTGTAGCAATTATATGTATAAGTTACGGAGAATAGACAGACTTATGTTAAAATAGAAGTTTTTCAGTGGAGGTCCATATTTCTCCAAAAGATTATAGCAATGACTGAAAAGAAAAAAAAAAGAAAAAAAAAAGAGGTATGTTTTAGGCCTAAACAGTAGAGGGGGAGAGTTCTCTAAAAAAGTGGTTCCGATAATTTTTAATGCTGATACACTCATGGCTTTTAGGGGTATTCATTCCTCTAGTAGAGGAGGCAAAGATTTTAAGATTCTCCAGCAAGAAAGGTGTTAGAATAGGAACGAAGAGAAATGGGTTCTTTCTCCAGCACTTTTTCCAGTCCGGTCAGGTGAGTCACTTCATCTTTCAGTGCCTCAGTTTCCTCTCGCTATCTTTTTCCTGTGTCATGAACTGTAAGCTTCATCCACTGCAAATGCTCTTCTATTGCCTATGAACAGTGAGATCCTGATAAGACTGCAGTAATAATGGAATATTTTTGGTTTTCAGCAATGAACTAGACTGCAAAACTCAAATCAATCCCAGCCAACTGAAATTTTTGGAGATATATTTTGGAGGATGAACACACCTATTTCTGGATGAATGAAGTTTAACTCAATCTGAAAAAAATGGTTTTATTTTCAAAATGCCTGGAAACTTGGAAAAAAAAGGCTTTATTTAAAATCCAGGATAAGGAGCTGTTCATGGTGCCTTCTTTCAGTCTGGAGCCCCAGATTTCCACAAGATGCAGGAAACTAAATTCAAATCCCTTCTCTGCTTGCTTTCAAGGAAAGAGTTATCACCTATCTCATAGGCAGTACCCTAAACAAAAACAACCAGGTATTCAGCACAGATGGGTCGATTGAGCTCTTCTAGTTAAGTGCTTCCAATTTGTAGTAAAATATTTAAATTTCAGTAACAGAAGTTACTGAGTCTATAGTCCACTATAGTTACTGTGAGTCTGTAGTCCAGTGATTATGGGACATTACAGACAGATGGAAAATCTGGATTAAAAATTGTCAGTGTTACTTTTTTAACGAAAAAAAAATATATATATATTTTCAGGATCAAATTTTAAATTGTAGGGTGTAATGTTTGCTTCCTGAGGTAGCATGCTGTGTAGGGGAATTCCATCAGAGTAATTTTGCTACCTTTGAAAAGACTAGGCAAGTGAGAGTTATCAAAGTCTTTACAAAGCCTTATTCTTTTTAAAAGTAATTTTTTGGGATCACAAACAATCCATAGGGGAGTAATTTATTTTATTTTCTGCTTTTGCCTTTCCTTTAGACCTGACAATCTACATCTAAAAGTTTTCTCTGTACAGCTGTAACGACACTAAGAGATTCAACCCTAGATAAAGCTGATGAAATTGCATTTGCTCCAGCAAGTGTAGGAAATCCATATCTTGAAGTCTCAGGAGTAAGGATAAGCTAGTTTTGATCCTGTGTAGTATCTCCAGGTTAAAGAACCAAAATTCAGACAAACATCACTCCTGGGACTTGAATACATAGTCCTCCTATTGGCTAAGGCTGTTATATTGCTTCTTACATATTGTGGATCAGCATTAATGTCATTACAGGTACAGAAGGAATTCAGCCAAGAATGACAGAATGATGAAATTATTGATTCCCTCTTCACTTGAAATATGCTGTCAATCTTAAGTATTTGTTCAAGTGCAAAGTTTCTTGCATTTCTATTTTCCAAAAAAACCCTGCACAAAGATTGTGCTTTTGCATAAATGGATTCCATTATGGAACATTGCTTCTAACTTGCTCCTTTCCTGGATAATTCAGAGATATACTTAATTTATTTTACTTTCATTGTTGTTGTTTTCCTCTAAAGATTCATATGTAAAGTGTCTCTGCTGGGCTAATGAAATCTGATCCTATGAGAGTCTGTTTCTGTGGATTTCATGAAAAAGTTCTTTCAAAGTACATAATTCAAAAAACATTACGAAAACTAGGGATGAAAGTCAAAGAGACTCAAATAAACAACAAGGGCAGAAAACAAATCAGTAAACTCACTGTCCTGCAAACCTTAAGCAAGCCAGTCTTAGGAGACACATGAGAAACCAGAGGATTTCAGATCTCACGGAGCTGGTATAGACAATTATATACAGATACACAGAGATAAGGGTTCAGAGGGAGTGCCCGTCAGTTTTCCTGAGTTTAGCCCGTCAGGGAAGTCCTTTGGCTTTCTTTCTGCTGCTATTGTCAGGGTTGCAAGAGGTCCAACAAGACATTTTGTTTGATACTAGGTGTTTCCTTTAAGAGATACAGATTATGTTTATGCTTTCTTGAGGAGACCAGGTGAAATATATTGATCTGCATGTCCACTTTGCCACCAGCAGGACAACTGCGGCACAGCCTGCCAAGAGCAGTACTTGCCTGCCCAGCAGCAAACACTCCGCAAATTCTGCCTGCCTGGTGCCTGGGATTATCAAGGCTTGGAAAGGACCCCTCGGTCACATAACGTAACATATTAGATATAGCAGTCAGGCCAATGGAGAGTGCCTAATCCAATTCAGCTACATTCTTCGGCTCACACAAAGAAATCAAGGATATTGCATTTTATTAAAAGAGCTATTTCTAGTATCTAAATGTGTTAAGTTAGGTATTGCTCTACTACAATGCAGCAAAGTGCACACAGATTTGGTCCTTTTGCACGACGAGTGATGAAAGGTACAGGGGAAGAAGAGGGAAGCTTGCAGCTTCCACTCCTGCACACATGATGGGTTAGTGACGGCTTTCAACCAATGCAGCCCTTTTTCTGTTTCTAAAGCACTGGCATATGGACCTTGATTCCTTGGTGCGTGCGTATCTGTAAATACTAACAAGCTGCTTATGCAGCAAACTGATGTGTTTTTCCTGGGGCAATCTGCTACCTTGGAGTTCCTGATCTGTGAATGATCAGCAGAATCAGAAAGGGCTTTTTCTTCCATTTCTATAGAATTTCTGCTGGACTCATAGCATTTCTAAGCAATGAAGATAGATGACCAACAGAAAATTTGTAGCTCAGATATCTGGGCAAATAATGTTTACACTCAGCTTCAGGATTCACAGGCATTTCTACTGATAGACTTGGAAATACTTTAGTGTGACAAATAAATGAATAGGACATACTTATGATTAGAAGCCTGGCATTTTTTTTTACTTGTGCAACTTTACAAACTATTTTTATATCCTTTGTCTAGCCCTACCTTTTACATTGATACTATATGTTTTGTAGTAGATGACAACACATTCTATAATTGTATTGAAAAAATACTATTCTGATTGTTTAGCTAGCTGCCTCTATATGATTTCTCTTTCAGTACAATCAACTGAAGTATAATTACACAGGAAGATCTGATAGATCATATAATTTTAGTCCAACATAAGTGGCAGCTTTCTATGCACTGTAGGATCTTCCAAGGCCAATGAGAGCTAATCTCTGTATTGCAGAGAGTAGTGCATAATAGAAGTTGTCAGTTTTAGTACACTTTAATTGAGTCTGTCTGAGCCCCATTACTTTTCAGTATAAATTGAATTTGCTGATTTCAGCCTGTCTTCCTGAAAAAGAAGTTTGCATCTGACAGGTGGATTATGTAGCTTGCTTTCATTTAAATATACTTCATCTTCTCAATTTGTCTTGCTCTCTTTCCGTTCCTTCCTTAAACATTTTATTCTTGTTTCAAATTCACATTTTGACCTCAAAGCACTTTCATGCAGTTGTATCTTCTCAGAAAGAAGTGAATTTTGTTAAAGATCCAGTTTGTCAAATGCTCCTTTAACAAGAAATCATAAATGTTTTCCCATGTACACTTTTATAACATTCCCCACACATAAGACTGGATTTTAAAAATAAAATATGCAGAAAACTATATTTAAGCAAAATACCCCAGGCCCTTCTCTGGAAAATTTCCTATTGTTATAACAATTTCCTGTAACAATCTTTATAATTTCACTTTTGATGAACTCAGCTGAAAGAAACAGACTCTAACAAGAATACAAAACTAATCACAATAGCCCAAAGGCTCAGCTAGCCCAATATCCTCTCTCCATGGGTGTCCAACACCAATAAGTCCAGGGAGGAATAAAAGGTTAGGGCAAGCATGTAATATTTTCCCGACATTCTCATTCATTGTCTCCTACAATAATAGATTAATACTGCCAGAAACTCAACCTGATGTGGAGATTTTATCCTCAGTGGTCATGGCCAGGTGATTCACCCATAAGTGCTTGAACTCTGAGAAGCACCACCACAACTTTCTGTCCACCCATGGTAATTGTTCTTATGCAGCAACCAGGCAGCAGGTGAAATGATCCACTTATCTTCCTTTTCCACAGTAAATTGCTGACAAAACTTCTTAATGGTATCCTGAAACAGTAATGCATTAAATTTATATAAAACATTTTAAAATAACAAGCCTACTTACAAAAATGAAAGCTTGCAACAGTTTGCAGGAGACGGGCTTGATGACTGGCGTTAGATTTGGTTAATTGAAAAGATTTTTTTGCTCTGCCTGTATCATCTCCTGGATTTGGAAGAAAATGGATGTGAAGAGGAAACTGTTGGGCATGCTGTTTGCATGCACTTTGGTCCACTGCCCACGAATGCTGAAGTGGCCATAACAATTTGCCTTACTGGCTTTCATGTGAATACAGCATGGATAGGCAACACTCCTATTCAGAAACATTTGGGCTACTTACTTTTCTTCAGCTACAGGACACAATGTGGAGTATCAGACCCCATCTGAACCCCTGGACCAATATTCCAGGAGGATTAGCTTTGTTTTACAGCTTAGATCCTTTTTCTTCCTCCTTTCTGATTATTCCCAGAATACTTCCAGAGCAAAATCATGCCTCATTCAGACTTTTTTTTCCCTAAAGATTAACAAGGAACTATCTTTAAGCTTATTCTTGCAAGGCAGATGTACCATCACTCTGATCTCCCTAATAGCATTTTCCAGCACCTCTTCCAATATTAATCATTTTTTTGTCTCAAATAAATCTGACCCAAATTTTACACAGTATTCCAGATAAGTTTTTCTTAGTTTCTTGGACACTGGCATCAGTGCTTCCATATCTCCACTGAAAACATCTTGCCTGATACAGCCTGGGTTCACATTTGCTTTTTTCATGGCCTTTCTCTCATGTGAGAAACAGTTACTTAATGATGCTGCCACAATGTATTTGTTCAGTTTGTTTGTTGTTTAACTTCCTTTTATGTGATTTCTGTTTGTCTAATTACTATGCCTTTTAAGCACTTAAGTGAAACAGAACAAGACCCCAGGTGACGCAGACTGTACACCACAAAAAAAAAAAAAAAAAAACCTCAACCAGACACAAAAACTCCACGTAGATTCCCTTCAATAATGAAAGCAAGACTATTTTTAGCCAGATTTAATGGAGGTGGTGTGAACTTCAATTAAATTGCTGTAATATTCTGAGGATTAGTGCGAGGTATAATGTATTATTAGTATTGTCTACTTAGGCTACTTTGACATCTTAACAAACTGTGATTCAAAAGACCACAGGAGTGTGACTCAAAAGGCCATTGTCTGTGTAGGCAATGGAAACAAATAAGCATTTGTGAGGAACAGAATTAGGCATTTTAGGTGCCTCAAGTAGCCTAAACTAGAATTCCCCCTTTGGTGACCACTCACTAAAGAGTACCGGCTTCAAAAACATTCAAAGTTCATCCTTCATGATAATCAAAGGAGAGTTTTCCACCCTGAGGTGCCTGATGGCTTATGAGACCTGCGTGGATTCAAATATAATATAAAAGATTTTAAGTAAAATGATTTTCTGTTATTACTATACCTTGCTTCCATGAATCCCCTGGCTTTGTGAGCTATTTCTAATTGCTGACATCCTGTCCACTTGGGCAGATGAATCTTCAGTGCAGACTAAAATTGACTTAAATACTAGTATACAAGTGCAAACCATGGATCATTTTTTAATAAAGCTTTGCTGTGTGTATTCTACTGGGAATGTGATAGTGATGGTGAAAGGCAGACAAAACAGTTAAAATGAAATATTTAATAAATCTCTGAAGATTTTATTTTCACTGTCCTTTGAAGCTGACCAGGTAGGAAAACACTATGTAATAACTAATTATTTCTCCCATGAATAACTTGTTGACTGTACACTTTAGAAGATCTGTTCACTTTAGCCTTTTTAGTATGGTTTTGTCAAGCAATCTGTTGCCTTCAGCTTATTTCCTAGCAATAAAAATTGACTAATTTTTTTTTCCTGACCCTACTCCCACTAAGGTCGGTCACTCTTTTCACCTGATGCAGGCCATAAGTCCTACTACAACCTTTTTGATCATAATGCCAAGATTATTGACAAGATGCCAAAATGTGGGTTATGACTAGTACTTTTCTCAGCTTTAGTATTGACTATATGCCCTAACAACAAAGAAGCAGCATCATAATAGTTTCAGTTCCCAAACCAACAGGTTATAGGGTCCCAACCAATGAAAATCTGCAAGACTCTGAGCAGAACAGCAGAAATACAGCAAAATAGCTACCTTAAAAAACACATTAAAGTGTTTATGAACGATTGTGTTTCAACAAGGAGTTTTAGAAGAGCACAGATCATCAAAGTTTCTGAAATATGCCACTGAATAGCTTCAATTTCTGTGATATACCTTTCAAAATAAATAGTCTTTATAATTCCTATTCCTCTTCTCCTGCTCTGCAGAAAAGACACTCTTTATCTCCAATTTGTAACTTAGATACTGGATGTTGAAAAACCAGTCACAAATCAACACGATGCTCTTGTACTGTTGTGTATATTCATATCTGCTAGCATCCACCAATAACAGGAACACTTTAACTAGAAGTTTAATAAAAAGATGGATCCTAGATGGACAAGAGTGCAAACATCCTGGAAAGTGGTATACTTTGATCCTGGATGTATCCAAAGATTGAAGATTCAGGACTGTTTCCAGCTTTAATTCTAGTTTCCAGGTTCTCTCTGGGAGCTGGTAGCATTTGAATTATGTCTCTTGACTACTTCCTCTTCCAGGTTACAGGGAGAAAGAGTGAAGATATCTGTCATGTTCCCTTCTCTGATCCTTGCAAAAAGTCTATTTAAATCCTCACACTGCGACTATTTTCCTGACCATTTTGGTAAATGTAAAGGTGGGAGAATGCTGTCCATTCTTGCATCGGAAAGCCCCAACTGAAAATGTCAGTAGCTGGATGGTATGAAAGACTCAGAAATGTAGTTATGCAGGCACCCAAGGCCCAAGTTTAGATAATGCCAGCTTCCTCATAAACAAAGGACCATGGGTGGCTATATATTGAGTGCTTGACACTGATATCCAGGCTCATCTGTAGCTATAACCCTTATTAATCACTCAGCTCATCATTAATCTCTACTTTTTAAAACAAAAATAAATTTTCTATCATTTTATTGTGATGCAAACTTATACTGCCAAATATGATGTATGCGCTCTGCTGAATCAGATCACACATACTATATTAGGGCTAATACATTGCATTTCCAGGCTGCCTTTCTTCTTCAACATCTGATCAGAGAAGTCACACAGCACATCACAATTCCTGCAAGTCCTTGGGCAGCACAGAAGAGATTGTTGCTTTTTTTCTGCTGTCTTTATTTTTGCTTCTGGTTATTTTCTGTTGGCTATAATTTAAATATGATTTGAAGAGAAATATTCCAAAGTACAGTACCTTAAACTGGTTTTAGTTATCTAAAATGGGGCACATGTATCTTTCAAATACCCAGGACAAACAGCCTGATAAGGATTGCACTGGGAATTCATGCATTTCAATCTCTGCAAAGGTTCCAGACCTTAGAATAACTTTAATAAAGCTGCAGGAAAGACCTACAGTCTTCCTCATTCCATATGGTTAAGCTGAGTGCCACTTAATTTACAAATTCGTTTTGTGGACACCAGAGGTCCAAACAGCTTTTTCAAGAACAATCATTTTTGAGTGGCTTCCACCCATTATTGTCCATTCAAAATCAACAATAGAATTAGAGGGAGTTGCTTCTGGGAAATCATGTTTTTCTCACAGTATATTCAATTAATTCATATTCGGGATTATAACTTTGACGGAAAACAAACAGATGGGGAAGTAAAGCAGTCTTGGGGATTGATTATATTTGTTATTAACAAGAAGTACAAACAGGCATCAATAAATATTTTTGAGTTTGTGTGTATGAAAGTAGTTATGTGATAAGTGAAAGGAGTTAATTTAACAATATTTCGAAGCTAAAATCTCCTCTCTATCCTCAGAACAGTTTTATCCAAACCTCTTCTCAGTTTCTTGCTAATCTGTCTGAACTGTAACCTGACAGGCTGAGTATTTTGGGGGAGAAGATAGCTCTTTAACCTGTGTGCTGAGGCTATCATTAGCAGCTTCACAGTGATTTGGGCCTGACCACCCGTCGTAGGGAGTATCGGACCATGGTTATCAAGCAGCAGTTGGGTGATGGTATGATCAGCATCCCATCAGCTTAGAGACCTGGAGATTAAAAGCTTGATATTTCCTCCTCAGCCCCATCAGTTTCCTCAAGGACAGGGTTCTGATGGTAGACAGAATTTTTAATGAAAATGACATTTTGGCAGGTTTATTTTGCTTTTTCATTAGATCTAACTGCCACGTTTAAAATACGAGCCTGAGTTGCCTAACTGGGATCTGTTAGTTTACTTAATAGCTGCTGTAACCCAGGGGCAATAATAATATCATTCCAACAGACAAGAATAACTTACTCAGCATTCCTTAAAGGCGAGAGAGGAGGAACAGGGAGCTGACCTCAAATGCTTTAAAAATACTCCTCCTAGCAGTAATGCGCTGAAGTAAACACAGAGGGGAGAATCCTCCGAATCAGTATCATCAAGGACCAATGTAATGACTGAGTGGCTCAAGTTAGGGCTAATTAAATTGTTTTAACTACCAGAGGGATGGGATTTACCAGCTGTGTGCAAGCCTCAATAACAAACTTTCCTTAGGGTGCAGATTCTTTCCTGATACTTTAGTTTTACACAGTTCAAATGTTATTCTTACTCATGACGACCTCATCAGATATTTGGCTTCAGAAGTGCTTGCCTGGCTGCAACAGCCGTGCAAGCAAGGAAGCTGGGTGAATTAGATGAAGAATCCAGTGTCCTTGACAGCAGTGGGGTTTCGTGGGGGTAAGGCTGCGGGGAGGAGACGTTCCTGGTAGCAGTTTTCCTGTGAGATGGAATTTTTGCATTTTTTTTTCTTCTTTGGGCTTTCTTTAGCTGTTTTAAGCCCAAATATGAGATCCAGACTTTTCTCCCTCATCAAATTAATTCTTATTCGTATGTTCAACCCTTTGAACTCCAATATTTTGGGGAGTAGCTAGAAATTTTGGATTCCCTTTTTAGGTGCCTGGCTGATAAATTTAATATATCATGAAAACGTTGCTACAGCCTCTCTGCTCTTTGGAGGTCACTCATTAGAAGTAAAAAGAATAGCAAGGATTATTTACTAAGGGTGGACTTTACCATCTAACAAAGACAAGAAGTTTGTATGGAACAATAAATGGTCAAAACTGTTGTCTGTAAAATAAATGGACAGAACTGTTGACTGTAGAAGAGTTATATATATGTATACACATACATGTAGGATTTAATTTCTGATATCTTTCACCTTTCTATTTTAGCCACTAAGCAATTACACCTGATAAGTTAGGACAGAACAGAGAGTCAGCTGTGCTTTTTGAATGCTACAGACAGTGACAAGGTTTCATTCATGGTGGTAACTAAGACCTCCACTACACATGCTGTTAGCTGATAAGATGTCCAAGACCGGCAGCTGCAGCTTTACCTGTTTGCTCACTCAGTCAGAGAAAAGGCAATACAACTATTTAAAATATGACTGACACTGATGCTGAAATGAATATACACATATGGTCAAAAGCAACCTGTTACATTATACCTACATTCCACAAAGAAAACCTGCTGCCATGATAATTTTGAATATGGTTTGTTGAGGATATCAAGAGGGACTGAGTCAGAAACATCAAGCATTGTACTTACTATAGAATGACTGATATAGCTGTTCTACCCTACCCCACTCTATAATTTTCTATTAAATAGACCAGTGACCTGTCTAGATACAAAGTGCAGAGAACATCTTTATCTTCTGTTTCCAGTTGGAATGAAAAAAACAGCATAAGCAAATGTCATGAAGAGCTGAGCAAAGAATTTACAAGAAATATGTTATTATAGTCTAGTTTCTCTTGCTGCTCTTGGAATTATGCAAGTGTAAACTATTAGTCAATGTCTATTATATTACGCGTTGTGTCTAACTCACAGACAATATTTAACTCTTACAGACTGTAAGGCTGGGTCTTTAGCTCAGCCTGGAATCTCTTCAGGTGCTAATTCAGGAAGATGTTCCTGTCACAAGCTTTAGTGTGTTCTTCATGAAGGTGCTCAACAAAAAGAAATCCTGAAAATTTACATCAACTGATTGTTGACAGTAGATTTTTTGAGCCAAGTTCTTGCAAAAGCACATTAAAAGTTTGTCTAAATTTTTTGCAAAAGCTCAGAAAAGCTCTGATAGTGCATACTAAGGTTTGGATCCAGAAGAATGTAACCGTTATCTGCACTATGGACACTTTTTTAGTTTATGCTGCTGGGGAAAGAATTTAATCTGAAAGAGAAGCAACTAATATAGTGGAATTTAGAATATCTATGTCACTAGGCTTTATGTCACTACAACGACACTGATTTAAATATACTGGATATTTACTTTATATATATATAAAAATGTGAAGGGAAGTCTTCAGTGATATTTGCATTTTTAATTATGGTAACTGATATTGATTAGGCACATAGGCCCAAATTAATCCAGTCTAGCAGAGGCACCCCATGAGAAGCAGAGCATCACTGGGCTCCTTAGAGCCTGTTCTGGGGAATCACTGTCTGGAAATGCCTCTCATCGCACAGCCTGTACAGGAAGCCTCACTGAAGCACTTGAAGATACCTGAACATCCTGGGCTGGGCTATTTATTCTACTGTTTGAATAAGTATCCTAACTGGGTATGAAGGTGCTGCTGGTACAAATGTCCTTGTTTACAAAGCCAGCGTCAGATTCCCCAGGTATTCTCTAATAGAAATCGCTGTGATTATGAAGGTCACAGGCAGAGCAAATGTTAGTGATATTTATATTGGGGGATTTTTATAGATAGTGTGGTTATTAAATTTTCTGCTTTGAGTTATTGCCCCACTCCTGTGTTTTTATTTTCTTAGTTCAAGATTGCCCAATGCAATACAAGTGTCCTTCAATAAGTAAACCCAACCTCATGAATATATTTTAGGGTGTTTCTTCCCAATTCTTTTGCATGTGAGCTTGCCTTTCCTCTCCTATTTCTATCCCTGCTTTAAAATCAAAGAGGTTGGCCTCCAATCCTGGCAAGGACCCAGATGTCTCTACAAAAGCTTCAGTATGTGGCCAGCTACACAGAGCCTTTGACATAGCTGCCTGTTGTTAGGTTGTGAGATTATGAAGTGATAAACATTTCCCAGACATTCAGGAAAAGAGGATCTTTGCCCTGAGAAGTTTCCAGTCTAACAGCAAACATGTGGACAGACTCAGAGGAAGGCTGAAAAGCAAATGGGGCAGTCCTCCAACACCGATCTGTGATCCAGGAGTGAGTCTTTCAGATCAGTTTAACTAATTATAAATAGGACAGGGAACCTTTTGGATGATACCGGAGAGTTAATCCTAAAAAGAGGTCACAGACACTTTCATCCAGGAAACTGGCAAAAATGTGCAAGCACTAAAGGAGAGGAAAAAGGGGCACAAAGTTCAAGGTGAACAAGCCATAAAGTGACCGGATGTAACAGACCTATTCACATGTCATTTTAGTTGCTTTTATTTTATCAGTTGAGTGCACCAAGGAAAACAAGTGAGAATTATTCTACATTCTTAAACTACCAGTGAATAAAACGGAACCCACTGAATTTCCTGAATAAATAAAAAAGGCCTCCATGCACTTCTGTTGCTTAACTGCATGCAGCTGTTCATAGGTATTCCACATCATCATGGCCATAGGAGTTTCCCTGCTCACCTTTGACAGTACAGTGGAATTTTTCTGTAGAAAATTCTTGCTTGCTCAAAGCTATGTGTCTCAGTTTCTGCCAGGTCCTGGGAAACCAGCCCGAAAAAGTTACATTGAACAACACAATTGGAAGGACCAGATGTAAGACCTCCTAGAAAATTGAAAAAAATCATTGCATTAACATCAATGTCATAAATGTGCATCACACACTCCTGAAAAAATTGTTTTAGCTGTAAGAAATATAAATGTTAGAAGGTTCTGAAATTCAAAAATATAACTTTTTTGGAAATGTAAAAATATTTAGTTCAGGAATCCAGTACAGTGTTACTTTTCTCCATTTGTAGACTAGGTATCATAAATACAAGATTCTGTTCTGTCATCTCCAGTTTGTCCACACAAATATATTTGTCAAGTGTGGTAAGAGTTACAGCTGAAAAGTGTGTTCACTGGTTCAGGAGCCTTGCAAGAACTTAATTCCAATTTATTTGGGAAGTTTCCTGTGTTCATTGAACATTTATATGCTTATTTATGTCTTATCATAATTATACTTCCAGGGTAGATATACAAATATATGTACTCCCTTCTGAAAAATTAAGCAGGGTCAAAAAAAATGTTATTGAAATGTAGGATTTACTTTAATTGCTAAGAGATACTAATGCTTTCTTAGGAACTACAAAGACAGCAAAACTAATGGGAAAAGTATTCATGTTTCTGCAGTACGTAATGCATTAGAAGCTAATACGGAGTTGTCAAAAGCCTTTAAACACTGAAAGTGCTTCAGGTTCCTTTGGTGAGGAGCTTTAAAAATTGAACCATTTTCCCCCTGCACTGCAGACACCTTCTAATCATTTCTAACCCCCCCAAGCCAGTTCACTGTTCAGCGCCGGCGTCTGCAGGACCTGCGGGAAGGTTTTGGCTCTGAATCCCTGTACCCGCAGGTTGGCCATGATTCAGGTCCTGGAAGTGACCTGTTTAACTGCTGAAAGAGGCTGCCAGCTGTTCCACCACTGGCTGCCAGTTAGGCAGCCCTGAGTGGTGCTGCTGTTATTTTTTAATCAGCTGTTGCTTTCTAGCTAAATGCTGAGTGTTGGAGAGAGCCAACGCAGACACCCAAATGAGTCCACGAGGCTGCAGGCTGAAATGCCTTGCAGAATAATATTGGGGTGATGGTTGAAGCAGAGAAGCTCCAAACAGCAGTTTCAATGCCTGGGGTGAAATCTGTAGGAGAGTGGAGACAAAAGCAGAGACATTTCAAGTCATGTTAAAAATTGCCAATAAAAACCAGATTCTCTGTCTCCTTGAAGACTCATGACAAGACTGGGGGAGCTTGTGCAATATTTTCACCTCCCAGACTTTCCACCTGTCCCTAGAGTGAAGCAGGACAGTCCAAGGTCTGTAAGGAGGAGCAGAAACCCGAGCATTTCAGTACTTTCAGCTGGGAGAATTTTCCCTGAGCCATCCCACACCTCTTTATGCCCCCAGAACAGGACAAAGAGGAAAAGACAGGGATCAGATTTTTACCTGTTATCTTTAAAGGACCTAGTTCAGGTCCGCTTCCAAAATTGTGAAAGGCACTTAAGGAAAGGATCAGTGAAGCCTCTTGGTCCTTCATTGAGAGTACAAGGCATCAAACAGGGCTGTGCATGCTTTCTACTGCAGAAGAAATGAGCCACGGTCTGAGAAAACTAACTGCAAGCCTGACTGCTACAGCTACAAATAAGATGATTTTTCCCCCCTCTTTTCCCAGCAACCCCACTTACATATTATACAGATGGAAAATGCTCGAAGGCGAATGTGCAAGCATTCCCTCTTTGCCCACAGTTAGACCTAGTGAGACCATTTGGGGTTAGAATTGGATAGACCTGGATAACAGGCTTAAGGCATTTTGTGAAGGACATCCATGACTCATTAGCTTTAGTTCTTCACTGAATTACAAAGTGTTTCTCTTTTCATACTAGATATTTCTTAGCTGCCTATTATGTTGACATTTAGGCACTGTTTTTGTTTTTGTTTTTTTTTTTAAATAAGGCAGTGCTCATGCCTCATATAACAGACAGCTTGTAACAGGCATGCAAATAGTAGAGAATGACTTTACAATGTTGTTGGTACTTTGCACTATGCAGGAACTATTTTCTTCATTTAAGCAGATGAAGGAGACCAGAGTCATAACTTCCAGTGTGATCAGCCCTGCTTTGGATAGCATCCCCACAATACTTGGGCATAAGAGGAAAAGAAATATGCTTTTGCTCTTGGAGAAAAAATGTCATTGCCAGTAAGACTCCAGCTGTCCGGTCCCTGTGCTATTCTGAGTTTCTGTAAAATGCACCTGTAAGTCATAGTGGGTTAATATGTTCTGTGTCACATCAGTAAATGCACAGATAAAATTAGGTGTCAGTTTTAGGTGCTGTACTTCAAGAAATGTATGAATGTACATGAGAAAGCTCACATGAGACCAACAGAAATGACCAGAGAAAATACTGAAGGTCTGAAAGATTTTTTAAAAGAAAAGAAGATGGAGAAATGAAAAGATAACAGACTTTCTGGTCTATTACTGCTGCAGAATTTTCATTGAATCAACAGCAATTGAATCTTTCAGCTATAAAGAAAAACGCATGGAAAAAGAAATTCTTCAGAGGCTAATAAACAAAACCAACACTTCTGGTTTAAGAAGTTCTTGGTCGCATATCACTAAAGTTAAGGGATATTCCGACAAACTAACACTGTGCTTGACCTGCTCATTTCCTCTTCCTTAGGCATTCCCCGTCAACCCTACAGGAGTAGGAGCTAGATGAACATTTACTCTGACCCTGAATGTTTGTTCTTATGTTCTTATTTTCATTCATTGCCATTGTCTGAAATGATACTTTCTGATAACAAAGGCAATTAAGCAACTTATTGCTTCATCTATTACTGAAGCAGCCAAGAAATATTCTACAGTAACGAGTGGCTTGTGATGATGAGATCTATCTTCCCTTCACTCCAAGATCTAAGAGGAATTCTGTACATTTTTATTTTCTCTTTTGCTGTTTGCCTGGCATACTCCTAGGTGTATCACATCTGCTCACCAGGTCTTGGAAATCCTCAGTGCTGTTTGCCAATACACAGGATACCTAAGCTTTCCAGATACAGGTCTGTATTCCAGTATGAAGAATTTCTTTTTTCAGGATTCTGGATTTGACTGTCCATGTTTATGATGTGCCCTTGGATGGTCATCTCATTTCAGTCTTTCTGGTACACTTCAGAAAGAGCCTGGGCTGTAGTACTGAATAGCCTGAAAGAAAACTGCTGTGAATATTTGTAAACATTTAACTTGCATGTTTTATCTGATTCTCTCCAGATCTTTTCTTAAAAGGGGCATATAAACTCATCATCCAATGGTTTCAGCATTCTCAGGTTTTTATGTTTCTGCAAGGGTTACAATTTCATATTCTTATTCACTTGTCTTTCTCTTAATGATACAATTTTCCTTGGATAAGTTGTCAGTAATTGCAGTCCTTTTCCTGCAGCATACGTCTAAAATAATAGTGCTGCTCTTTCAGAGCGTGGGCTGAAAGCATTCTGGAGCAGCTTGTAGTAGCTTTTAAGAAATGCCCTCCAGTGATTTATAGTCATGTTTTACTTGAACGGTTTCCTTCTCCTGAAAGAGCTGGTTGAACTTTTCATGTTCATGACAAGACATTTCTTTCAAATTGAGTTTATCTTTACGCTATCCATGTTAGTGTCACTGAGGCAAAAACTGGAGGCTGTCACTTTCATAGAAAGGTGCCTCAGCTCTTGTACCTATGTCATCACTGTTATCTTTACCTTTGCATTCTGGTCATAAATTTTAGGATAGGTCACCAGTTCTCTGACATATGGGATAACTGCATCCTGTTAAAGAAACCATGGTCATTTGAGCCTTTGGTCAATCCATACCTCAGAGTTGCAAATATCTGAGAGTTATGGAAAATGTTTTGTCATTTACCTAGAGATTTGTTATAATATATCTGAACTGATTTACTATTTTTATTTGGGTGTTCTAATGATTATGCCTTTCCAGGGTCAGTATTCCAGTATTCGCACAAAAAACCAAAATTTCATATTTATCCAATTCTAGATGTATTTACCATACTCTTTCTAACTACTTGAGGGATCTGTGAGCCCAGTTTGCCCCGGCTTCTTCCATGTTGTCTCCCATCCGCACACTTTCCTGCCGTTGGCTGTTACCCTGATCATTTCAAGCCTGTCTTGTTGACTGCACTTACAGTCCTCCACTGTCCAACGGGTGGTGTTGGCTTTCCATGTCTAACTGTTGCTGCCCATACAGTGGTGAGGTAACTACCTCCCCTCTCCTAATATTTGTCAACATACTTTTCCAGATTAAATGTTTGGAGAATTTTTTGACTTTTCAGAGCTGGAAATAGTGCTTCACAATTTGCTTATCTCCTGTGTTTGTATTTCTGCATTTGCTTTTGTACCAGTTTAATGCATTTCCTTAAGATTTTCACATTTCTATATATCACTTGATGATCTGCCTCTGAGCCCTACTCATTGATGTTCTACATTTGGAGCGGAGCTTATTTACTTGCTCCGCATATAGCTCTTGGTCAAGTTATCATGGGCTGTCAGAGCATTCCTGTTTGAGCTCCCTCATACTTCATTGGCATGGTTATCACAACATTAGTTCGCATTTTAAGATTTGATCATTGCATTAGTCAGCCTTTTTTATAAGCAATAGCCAGTTTGGCAATATACTTATCTTTATAATTTTTCTATGGGGTTTTAAGTACAGCCTTTAAACAAGTATTTTTTATTTGCCACTTGTCCAGACTGAAAATACTTTTGGAATGCTGCTAGGTTTTTCCGTAGATACTTCTGGTCCATTACGAAGATGTCCAGATGCTGTTGGCAGCTTTCCCTGTCACATTTAATAGTATAGTTGCTCTTGTTTTGTTCCATTTCTATCTTCATTCAAATTTCATAGTTTTTATTTTATGGTGCAAAAATTTCCATTTGCAAAATGCTTCCCTTTCATAGCTATATGCTTGGAGTTGGGATCCTAACATAGCACTATGATTGTGTGTTGAGTAATTCTTGTGTTTTTCTTTTACTTTTAGACATTTGCCTAAGGATGAATGGATGATGGGAGAGTTCATTCGTCCTGTTTGCACTTGCATTTTTCTGCAGGAGCTGACTTTAGATACTAATTTTACTGCTAAATTGTTAAAAATGAGGAATCCAAGAAAGTTCAACATCCAGGTTCTATTCCTCGCTTTATATATAATATTCTTTTTAAATCCAGGAGGATTGGAGGTAAATATTTTAAATTCCTCAATACTATCTATCTGACTTATTAACCCAATATTATACAATATAATGATTTTTATAGGGAAACTATCTTTTATAACTTGATTTAGTAGATTCAGTTTTAACTGATGAATGTTGACAAACACGATTTTTTCAAGACCACCTCTCTCAGCCTCTACCCCTTTGTTGCTCCTAAATAAAGAAATATTTCTTTTCAAATCCAGACCAGCCATGGGTTCTTTCTTTTAGTAACACCTCTCTTCATGCCTCCCCCTCTTTCCAGACTGGCCTGAATTCTGAAAGTGAAAGCAAGAAAGGCATTTGTGTTCTGGGGGGTTAGAGAGGCTAAAACTGATCAGAAATTATGATTGGAGGGTCCAGCAAAAGAGACAAAGAGGCACTCCTCTGATTTTAATAACTGGGCATATGGAGGAGGAAACCAAAATTGACTGAAAATTATTGCTTGTCAGATAAACTCTGATGCTCAGAAATAAACACTCAAATAATTGATTTTCAATAACAATAAATACTGACTTCTACCAAACCCAACATTGTCCAATTAGGTGTTCCACTACTATTGTTTAACTTGGCCTTTCCAGGTCTGCAGTGTCACTATGCTCTTTGCAAGTGTTTACAGTAACACAACTCATTCGCTAGAAATCCACAAAACTCTTTTCTTTTGCAGATCATTCTTCTGGATTATTTCCATACAAGACTATCAGTCATTTTAATCTCTTATTCCCATTAGTCTCTTTTGAAATACATAACTACCTATGGTAAACTGTAGTCCACTAAATCCATTGATTCAAGTCAAGGAACATTTATTACAGCAAAAAGAATGGAAAAAGTTGACTTAAAGTCTGTTTTTATTACTCAAAATAATTTCTAGTATGCATGACAACTTTGACAAGTTAATTTTTGTTTATTTTAATTGGAGTTTTATGTTATACAGGCACCTATGATTAATCTGTCACTCTGGACACATAAATTACACAAATTTAAAATTTAGAGCACTCACTTTAACTATAATTTCGTCAAACTTCTCTAAGAATCTCTCCAAAAAAGAGCACAGCATATATTTCCGCAGATAATTCTAATACACATCCCTATTAATAGAAGCACTACAAAAAATAAATTGAGGCCATGCTGAGCTATAAGACAACATTTAGATGACAGAAAATTGATTTTCTATAAAGCTGAGGGATCTTATAAAAAGGTAAATAAAATCTATGGTGAGCAATTTACAAATGAAATGTGTGAAACTGGATGTCGCTAAGTCATGTATCAACTTGTTTTTCCTAAACACATTTGCTTGTCTATATTGTAAGTGATCATTGCTCAGTCCTCTTGAAAACATCAAATAGGGTAAGACACAATTATAGTAATATAGCATCATTAGGGCTGGACCTTCTGGAGGTTGGAGCTGAAAAAGCCTACTTTTCCTCTTAGAGTTCGCCTTACACATACATGAAAAACAGATGCAGTTGGTTCTGTCCGGCTCGCACCAGTACGCAGGGCTGATTTGGGAGCCTTGTGCTGTTAGGCTGTGGGGGATGAGGCTTACTGCGTGTCTCAAAAACCAGAAAAATGTGGCAACAGCTTTCTCGCATCTCGTCACAGTCTCCTCCTGCCAGGAGGGCCCAGAGCTGTGCCGGGATCGCCCCAAGGGGAGCGCTGGGTGGGAACAATTTCCCACTCCCCCCCGCCTTTTCTTTCTCACTGGGCATAAACTGCAATAAGGAGAATTCCTTACTTTTGGCATGGCCATAGTGGTCTATGCTGAACTATACTATAGGGTATAATAAACTTCTTTCAAATTCGGTGTGAACAAAAGACAGTCTATCCATTTTGTTGCAAGAAGTTGCTGAGATGCACTTATCAAAAAGAGAATTTTTTCAAAGCAGACCTATTAAACAATTAAAATTCATTTGAACATTTTACTCCATTCAGATAGTGTCAATTATTTTAAGTAGTATCATCACCTTGAAGAATATGAAGCAGGAGACAGATCGGTGTGGAGCAGGCATGCAGGGGTATTTGTTTCTTTACCAGTAAAATAGTTCAAGACGCTGTAGCTGCAGCTAACAAAGAATACAAAAGTCATAAATAGCAGAGTTATGTAATACATTTATTTATAATGTACCTTAACCACTTCCTTCTTCTCTGCCCACTAATCTATCTTCCCTAAAAGTTATTCTAATTTTAATCCTCTGAGCACATAAATGGTTTGAGGGGTGGATGAGAATGAGTCCTTCTGTCCTGCAAATGTAAGATTTTCTCCCCAAACTTATTCCAGTCTAAGGCATAGCATGCATGTGGATCAATCCAATCTGACATTTTCTTAAAATAAAAATATCACAGTCATGAAGGGGGGGGTGGTTTTTTTTTTTTTTTTTGCTTTACAACTCTACAAGTGAGACCTGTATCACATCAGAAGATGTACTTTTTCAGTTTTCCACTTTGAGTCTCAGGAAGCCTTGAAAAAATGTATGTTAAAGCTCAGAATACCTTAAAGCTTCTTTAAGTTAGTTGCCTTTCAATACTTTATGCAACTGAATTCTTAGTGAGTGAGGCATATAGCTTTT
>NW_020449219.1:0-12314 GCF_003343035.1 Apteryx rowi | reverse complement strand
AAAATAAAAATATCACAGTCATGAAGGGGGGGGTGTTTTTTTTTTTTTTTTTGCTTTACAACTCTACAAGTGAGACCTGTATCTCTTCAGAAGATGTACTTTTTCAGTTTCTCACTTTGAGTCTCAGAAAGCCTTGATAAAATGTCTGTTAAAGCTCAGAATACCTTAAAGCTTCTTTAAGTTAGTTGCCTTTCAATACTTTATGCAACTGAATTCTTAGTGAGTGAGGCATATAGCTTTTTAAAATAAGAGTTAGAAGCTTGCTGTTTCAAGCAGCTTTTCTAAAACTCTGAAACTCTGAAGCACTATTAGAATGCTTTTTCTAACTTTCTGGTACATCTGATATACCAGCACAAATACACGCTACCATAATAGCTTTATCAATGTGACTATGTTGCATTCTAGCTAGGAATGTCATGATACACTTCTTTTGCTCTGTGAGAAGAATGACAGAGGTAGTAACCAAAAAAGATCTATAAATGATAGAACAGGGGATTCTTGTTATTAGGTGAGAGATGCATAGCAAAAACATAGGTACTCCCTACTGAAAGAGAGCGAGCTGGTTTTTGTCCCACATGTACAAGTACATCCCACGCACAAGAGAGGCTAAGACCCGACATTCTGACAAGAGGAAAAGATAACCTAGGGACGTTTCCCTGGTCAAGAAGGGCTCTTGAACACATAGTTATGAAATCCTGAAGCTGACATGATAAGGATGTGCTCAAAAATCAAGACATACTGAAATAGTTTCCAGCATAGGGATGTTTCTTAGGAATGGGACCTCACAGACAAAACATGGCAGCAATAAATTTTATGCTAATTTAGTTGGAGACATTCTTTAAAGACAAATGAGTGACTGATCTGGATGGAGCAGAAAAATCAGAAGTTCTGGACAGAAATTGTTGTGTCCTACAATGTTTGGAAAAGTGCCATCACATACATTCAGAGCGCTTGACTTTCATACCTGACCCATTTCAATTGCTGAATTGTTGGAGGCCAATAGGCATTATTATTTATAGGACTTGTAGCTTTAAAGAGATTGGGCATGTTTAAAAAATCAGCATTAGAAAATAAATTTGCAACACTAAGCTATTGTTTTACAAATTGGGTTAAAACATATTCAGAAGATAACATGCTTGTTGTTTATCCTTGTCTCTGAATGGGTTTGTCAGTGCCCTCTTCCATCTGCCTTATGGCTGTAAGCAAATCAAAGATCTAAGCAGAGCAGAGGGAGTCATCTTGTAGTCCATCTCTGTTTTGCATTAGCAAACCACAAATACTGTCAGTCGTTACTTAGCTGCTTGATCCAGATCGTCAGGGACTTGGAGTGAGAAATTGAACAATGTACTAATTTGTGCTAGATATTGGATAGCAATTCTGCTTTGGCTTCTGGGCAAAAAAACAATTGTAAAAACCTACAGAGGGAGCCCTCTGTCTCATAAATCTCACCAAAAAAACAGTAGGAATCCTGTTTTCTTGCAAAAGTGTTTTCCCGCCTACATTTTTCCCATTGAAATATGTATCTCTAATATATAGTTAATGAAAGAACTATGTGTGGTTTAGCCTATATATAAGGCAAAGTGCTCTAGCACTAAACCACTATCTGCTCATGTTATGATCATCTTATTAAATGTATATATGCTATTTGGTTTAGAATAACTTCAAGCAGATCAAAAATTTCAAAAAAAAAAAAAAAAACCCTCCCAAAACCCATAGTGCCACTGATGAGTGAATTCTTTCCAGACTTCAATGTTTCAGTGTGATAACTGAGGTGATAATGTGAGAATAGCAGAAGTTCTCCAGTGAGAACAAAATTAACTGAGGAGAGAAGCTGTTTAGACAGCTACTTCGGCAGTTTAGCAGTTGTCTACCACACTATTAAAATCACTGCCTTGAGATTTGTCATCCTACATGTGCATAATACATTTGCCACTGAAATGCATGTGTGTTACAGTGCTGCCCCCTGCAAAATGGGCTGCAAATCAGTGCTCACAGGAGGAGAAATCACAGAAATTGTAAGATAGTTCTTAGTGCACCTTGTTTATTGCCATTATACATTCCGTCTGAACATAAATATTTACTAAATGCATATAGGATATCCTCTTTGCCAGGAATCCTGACATAAACGCTGCTGCCTGGTTCCAAGAAATGATTCTGTGCCAAAAACTGACCAGAGAGAGGATAAGAAGAAGCAAACTTTCCGGCTGCCAAGTTTCCCCAGGCAGCATGCTAGGAGCGAGTGGGATATGCTGACGACACCCCTCCTGACCAAGAAAGAATCCCATCCCCAAGGTATTTTTGGCTACATCTGTGCTAGTAACCAAACAGGGTCAGGGACCTGGCTCGAGAACATCCTCAGGACCAGAGAAGAGGCCCTTCTCTTTTAGTAGTAGTTTACTGGTGTAAAGATGGACTTTATGACCACATACCTTCAGATCCCAGCCATAGTACCCTGGGATAGCAGAGTTACAGCAAGATGGATCCTGAGTAATTTGTCTGGCCAGATGGAGAAGAAGAGATATTTAGAAAGAGGTGGGATGAGGGGTCTAGGGTGAAATGGGAAAAAAAAGGAGAAAGGAAGGAAGAGGAAGAATCACACCTATATCACTAGTACAGAAGACACCTTTATCACTTAGATTAAACCATCATCTGAGGTAAAAAAAATTCTGTGTCATTAATCAGACAGTAAATTAAATTGAAAACAAAATATTCATTAAACTTTGTTATCATTCTACTACCCACACATTCTTACAGATCTAATAATTCTTTCAGAGTCAAATTTTAATAAAAAGTATGCTGAGATGTAAATCTATAGCTTTGCTTTAATCAAAAGTCCAACTGTGGATTGCCAGATACTTCTTGAAAAAAAGATCCATCTTTATATTCCACACCAGCTACAGTGCAGTGGAAAATCAAATCACTAACAACAGTTTTATTAATTTTAATGTGATAAAGTCAAATTTATTATTCTAATTTGAAATCATTACACTGATTCCTTCTAAATTCCCTCTGAATCTTCTTCTTCGTAAGATGTACCAGCAAATGTGCCAAGCTCTTTCATTAACACAAATTAGAGCAAATATAAGGATTTGTACTTTAATAAATTTTCACAGATGCATGAAATTGCATGGCAAATAATTGCAGCTAGCTTAGTCATTTCAACGATTATACTGTATGCAGAGGAAATTAAGGTAAACCATTGCAAGCTCTGATCTTGACAGATTTCCACAAGCTAAGCAGCATCCTGCTAAGCTCAAATGAGAGCCCTCAAGAGAAAAACGTGGGTTTTTTTGTTTGGTTGGTTTTTTTGTTGTTTTTTTTTGTCTGTGACTCAAACTCATACACCAGTTCAGTTCTGGCTCAGAGTACCAAGAGATACTATCTTTTATCTTTGTACAACCATGGGTCACTTAAGGACCTCTCAAGGTCCTGTGGGAGTTTTCAGAAAGCCAGGATTTCTACAGCCTCAAGTAGCATGTTTTTAATCTGTTCTCCCAAGTTTCCTCTCCGAGCATTGTTCTCTGTGCATTGTCACTGGTTATGTACTGCTGATGTGAACTATTAAACAGCTGCTGTGTGTTCCACTTGAGAGCTTCTCTTTTATTATAATACAAGTGAACCACAAATCCTTACAATTAACAAACAAATCTGAATAACAAGGAACCAACAGATGCAAACACATAAGTTATCCAGACAAATAAGCGCAAACAAGGACTGCACACCCGTTCTGCAGAATGAGAGACACCTACTCACTCAGCACATTCCAGGCTCAGGGTCAGAGCAGAGAAGATCCCTTGTTCACCAGGAGGTCCCAGCTTTGTCAGGCATGTTCCTGCAGCACCCACCACCCTGCCCTGAGCTACAAAAAAAACGGTGAACTAGTCAGCTGGCTACGTGTTAACATGTTAGCCAGACACTGTAATTTGGTTGGGGAGGAGCAGATACCCATGTGCATCCTGGTGTCCCTGGGCTGCTGGGACTGTTCCCCAAGGCTATAGACACAGATCCAAATGCAAGCTGGAGCAGACTCAGGTCTTCTTTAGTTATTATTCCTCTTGCCTGCAGCTCAAATCAGGGACACAGTATGCAGGCATAGGTAATGAACCAGCTAGCCAAATCTCTGGTGCAATCCAGTCCTGCCAGTTACAAAGAAAAGTGATTTTAGGGAGTGTAGAGAAAGCAAACAAACAAATTAAAAATGGAAACCCAACAAATATGTGGTGGAAATTGTCAGAGAATCATTCCTCCATCCCAAAATACTGACTGAAATAGAAAGAGTCCAGAGTTGCTTTGCCATGCACTTCAGCCTACCTAATTACCTTACCCCTAATAAGCTGACAGGACTGCAAACTTCAGAGAACCCTCGGTGGCCTCAGTGACCTCAGCGATCTTCAGAGAGAGAAAAAAATTGGTGGCCGTGATCTAAGGCTAAGGTATGGTTGACTCTGGCACCAGGGTCGAAGCTGAGATTCCATAGTAAGGACTGCTGGGGACAGGCTCTGGTGAGGTCAAAGACGAGACAACAGGCCAGGGAATGGAGATGAAAATAGCAAAAATGGAAGTGAGTGCTGGGAGAAGAGTAGATGAATGCTTATCCATAGGCTTTACCAAGTGTGCTAGCTAGCTTCATGTTCCCAAATATCTAGCCTTTCCTTTTCTGGGACTGTAACTGGTCACACCTTTAGGGATACAAAGAATTAAGTTCTCTTTGCTGTCAGTGCTGTTCACATATTTTATTCAGTGTCCCACTTATTCAAAAATTAACTAGTGCATGGACCAAGCACTGCACCCTGGCTTATACCAGCTCCCAGAGGAATGCCCTGTCGCTACACTGTCGTGCTTCCACCTACTGCATGCTCTCTTCTCTATCTGGTATCACAGTCCTTGATGAAAAATATATATATTTATATACACACATATATATACATATATATATGTATTTAAACAGAACAATTTTTATTTCAAAAATCATGAGCAGATGTAAATTAAGATATTTAAAAAGTAGTATTATGAAAAGGAAACGTTTGTGCAAACCTACTTTCATAAGTGCCCCCCAAAACACATTTCATTGCAATAACTTAGCATCTTTCTCAGATAAGGTTCCTTTACAGCAGCTCTACAAAGGTAAATGAACCTTTATACTATCCATAAGTGATTTATTGTCTCCACATTCACGCTACATTTTATAATGGATGGAATTAGGGTTAAAACAAGGTTATGTATAATTGCCAGCAGTGCTCAGCATAAGTACCAGTTTGTCCCACCTCTGTACATCAAATCCAGTGTTTTAAAATGTAATTAATACCTGTCTCATTATTAACTGCTAACATTGATATCAAAGGAAACAAAATCTGAGTTAAGATCAAAACATGCTCTGCAATGGTTTAATTAATTTTCATTTTTCTTACCTATAGGCCAAAGCTTAAAGGACTTCCTGAGGTTAAAGAGGACTTTGCCAGAATATAGAATGAGCATCTCTGTATTTGATCTGTATTTGACTATGGCTTTCATAATTTCAGGTAATGGGATGTATTTGAGAATTATCTTTCAGAAAGCAAATTCTTGGGTATGTACTGGGAGATCTGTTCCGTGGCAGCCTGTTCTCTAATTTTATTATGAGAACGCAAGTCATACTGAGTGCTAATATCTAGTCTTATGAACATGTTATGGAAGAAATCAAATAGCATAATTAAGTCTTCTCCAGGACTGGCTGAAACCTGCAGAGGTCGTTCCATTGATACCTTCGCAGTTCTGGCTCTTGTTCTGGGTTTCTTCATCTCCTGTAGGATCCCACTGAAGTTTACTACTGCATCCTGATGCAGGGTCAATGCTGTCTACTTGAATGGAATAAGGTAATTCAGTAGGATGAGCAGTGTATTCTTTCTATTTAGGCTGTTTCTATAGTGAAAAGCACAGTGAGAGTCCTGACCCAGAATAGATCTGGGAGACTATCAAATAAATATGCTTGCAGAAAACCCCAAACAATAAAAAGTGTGCTCCATCACCACGTTTCAGTTTATTTCTTTATTTTTCTTTCATTTTAATTCAAGGGCCCTGATGTTTTAACTTTCTTAAATTACTTATTCGAAGTTACATATTATCTTACATATTGCATGCTTGTTCCCTACATGTCTGCAGGAGATTTGTACATGCAATGAATGATAAACTTGACAGAAATGAGACACATGGCTTGGATTAGGGAAGATCATTTTCCTTTTAGATTGTTCCTAACAGAGCCTATAGTAATTACAAACCTTGTAGATAAGTTTATAAAGATTTGTATTTTAGGGCAATGCATAACACTCTGATGATGATTAATAACAGAGAAGAATGCAGTAACCCTGGTCTCCCTCACAGGAAAAGTCAATGGGACCCTCTCTGTACCAAATGGAAAGCTTCAAGAAATGTGAGAATGGAAGATACACTGAAATAAGAGATAAGCTTACAAAGAACAAACAGATTTATCAAGATATAAGGCCTGTAGATATAGCAGAAGGAAACAAATATACTACAGGTGGGATTGACTTGCCCTGACACAAGCCTTTAGGCACTGGATTCCGTTCATATTTGTATGAAGTCAGGTGTCTACATACAGGAGTACAATTCAGCTGCCTAGACGTTAGCATCTCTCACTGTCTGAGATGCACTAGGGAATTCCACATGGTTTCTGACTGCCCCTCCAGAAGGACACAGGTTTTCCTTATATCCTCCTATCATTCATATATGGATATTCTGGACAACCTAGGACATCTCAAAAGACACCAGACATCTATTTTCAGGCAGCTGAATTTCACTTTAGTTGTATACACATGCACTAAGTGTCTACGCTTCCATTAAAGTCAATGGAGAGCTGGTCAATGCAATTAATGAAGCTTAGAAAGCAATTTAGGTGTCTGAGCAACAGACTATTTGGGGGTCAACTGAATTTCTCTTGTGGCTCCGCTGAATATATCGACTTCATCTCCAAGGACTAGCATTGGAGCTTGTCTGACTCGTAGAAGTCTACATTAATACCACCTTAATTTAGAAGTCTTGATCTGCACTGAAGTCTGACCTATATTCAAACTGACCAAGAAGAGGTCAGAAGAATCTACATACGGCTGGGGAATTGCCCCCTAAAAGCCTACCCTTGAACCTGCAGATGCCAGCTCATACTCAGACACTAAGACATGTAAGGTCATAGACAGCATAAATCTGTTTACCTTCAGAGTTTGGAAATTTAAGTGGTTACAGGAAGATAAAAATGAGAAAACTCAAAGAAACACCCTGCGACAACTGAGCTGTTTTCCCCCAGTTGCTGAGCACACAGGTTGGTAATGTGGAGAGAGACTTTTCTTTGCCTTTTCTCTGAGAGAGAAATCCCCAGTTGCAGAGACTCTACCTTTGGTCTGTACTAAGGGCCTTATTAGATGAGGGTAGAAACAGATTTATGGTCTATTTATCTCTGCAGTACCATGTTCGTTCATGGTGAGGTATAAACATGCCATACTCCTCTCCCAAGACTTACCATAGTCTACTGGGAGTTTGCAGACTGCTTTCCCAAGGTTAGGCTTGTCTTGGTGATTTTAAACCATTTCTGCTTGTGAGCGATTGTCAGACAAAATGATTTACAGCACCCTTTACCCAGACCATAACACATTGCCGCATATCCTTTGCCAAGGCTTCCTGACCTCTTTTTATTTACAATGCCTAGGGTTGAGGGATTACTTTTGTGTACATTTCGGTCATTTGAGATAAGGGCCCTGACAATTTTGTTCACACACTACTAACTTTATTGACTGTCCCCTGTGCCTTGGTGTGCAGCATATGCTATGAGAAGGACACAGATTATTGATGGAGAAGAGGAGTTACTCTGTTTTCTCTAGATTAAAAACTGCATCCTTCCAGATTCCTAAAGAAAAATCACTTTAAATTTTGTCATCCAGCCTAAGGCCTTGGGAACTTTCAAAGCTAAAGTGGACACACCTTCCCTGGACCTAAATCAGCATATCCCTACTGCAGAAACAGCATAAAATTCGTGTTAGATGTTGATCTGATTTCACCTTCATAACCCTTGGCACTGTAGTTCTCCCCTTCTCTCAGCCCTACCACCATTTGGCTCTCTGTAGAGGAAAAAAAAGCAGGTCTTTTGCTGTCATTGAAAAAAGGAAATTTTTTTCAAAGCAAGTTAGAGGAAACACCTATATAAAAACCTTCATGGGAAATATATTTAGGTTTCCTTACAGAGTATCAACATTGTCCCAACTCCTGAGACTGAGCCAAAGCAAAGCTTAGAGGAGCATCCATGCTTCCATTACCTCACTTCTTTTCACTGAGCATGTACTACTCATGTCTGTATTACTTTTGATTCAACAACTAACCTGTAGGAGGATGAGTTTTATGTCCTGCTGCATAACACAGGCACACAAGTGCAAGAACTGCACAGTGCCATGAAGCACAGCTCACTCAAAGCCAGCACAAAACCAGAAGTAAATGGAGACACAGCTCTTTCTCTTTGATGCAAGGGAAAAGAATTCATGCCAGACCTTGAAAAGATGCAACTTTCTTCTCCCCTTCTTCGCAGGTATGAGCCTTGCCAGTTGCAGTGGCTGGTGTTAAGCTGTGCAAAGACCCATTACCTTGCCTGCCATCCATTATATATTTCATGCTCTTAAATGACCCCCAAAGAGAGGTGCATAGGCACAGACAAACCAGAGGTACTCAAAATCTTACCCATATTGATTCAGTGACACCTTACTACATATCACTTCACTGATATTTATAGAAACCTAAATCAACAAATTCCTTCTGGGCAAATTTTATTCATGGTAATACCACTCTTTTTTAAAAAAAAACAATGTATATCTTTACTTATTGAAAAGAATCTCCACCCTTTCCATAGCTGGTCCCTGTGATTTCCTATTTAAAAGTAGGCGTAAATTCAAAAAGAAAATAACACTCATCTGTAAAAGGGTATGGTTTTATATCATTTTTTGGACATGAGCCAAAGCCTACCCTAGCAGAATAATAATCTATCACAGTAATGTTGGCTGGAGGTAAGTGAGAGAAGAAAGACTGAATAAGGTTGCTGACCTATACTAATAAGACTTTAGCTGTTAGCCTGTGAGCACAGAAGCACATATAAGTATATAGTATAATCATCTTAACAGTATCTGTCATGCTATGCTTTGGAAGGGCAGGGTATAAAGGATCTGTTTTGCTGGTTTGCAAAAAAAAAGAGTCAATTCTTTATAGTCAGCAGAATTCTTTACAAAACTTCCCAAGGAGAAAGCAGATGCTGAGTAGCACAAAATTAATCTTCTAACATACTAGCTGTAAAATACAGTAACACAAATCAATATTGCAGCCCTACACTATCAGCTGCTGAGCATAGAAACAGTCAGCTCTATTGTGTAGGACATATGCTCTGCTGTCTGCTTTTTCACCACAGATTTCTTTTTTAGGACCTGAGTCAGTGTCTATTGGAACCAATGACAGAAACATGGCTTTGGATCAAGTCCTCAACTACAGATTTATACTGACCAGTAACTGAGAAATACTGCAATTGAACCAGTGCTGCAGTAGAGTGTTACCGCTTGTATTCTCCTCTGCTGGAGCCAAATTGCTCTGTGTTAGAAGAAAGCCAACCACTTTTGAACTGTATAATTTTAACACAGCAAAATTTGATACAGCATGTGTAAAACTGCACCTGGCAATTATCTGGTTCCATAGGAAACAAACTCACAATATATTTGATGCCTCTGTTCAACAGCAATTAGTTTACATTTATAGCTGAGTGTGTAGATCCAAATGCAGCAAAACCACTGCATGTAACAGCCATAACTTATTACTTCAGCTGCAGAAATACAGACTCCTTCTGGCTGTGCAGTCATTAGCTCTTTTTCAGCTGACTACAAAGGCAGCACACTGTAGCAGCTTAGTTCACCAGGCCAAAGCTCAGGTAAGCAGAATTTGTTGCATGAATATTCTGTCCCCAAATCTTGCTTGTCCTTTTTTCCCCAGACACAGCCTTCCTCTGTTCCTGTGTCTAGCAGACGAGGACATGAACCGGGGATTCAGCACTGAAAATGAAACAGTCCATCCAGACAGCAAAATCTCTTCCCTGAACTGTTCATCTTCGAAGGCTGATATTTGCAACCAGAAAGCACAATGGATAAACACAACTGCAAAATACATCTAAGTGGTAGCCAGGATTCAGCCAAGTAAGTCCCTTTGGACCTGGCCCTAGCCACAAGTCCTGATATGCTCAAAAATATCTTCCATTCTGCCTTCCTAACATCTTCATAGTCTCCTACACTGTTTGAGGGTCTGCTGTACCCTTCAGCTGCTGATATCTTCCAGGACGACTCAGAAAAGCAGTCAGTTATGTGAAATCAAAATAGAAATTTGAATTTCTTGACTGCTGAAAGTCAGCACAGCCAATGAGCCTGGCCACAGAGCCTCACTGGAATAAATGTGCTATTTGTAGCACAGTAGATCAAATCAAATCATCCTTTGCAGTATTCCTCTTTGCTTTGTCTTTTCTAATGAACAAGGGTCTAAGACATTTGTCTTTCAAAGGATATGTTTTCACTGATCTCCACAAATCCTGGGGTCTTAGGTATCCTTTTCCCCATCAGCTTTCTTTTAGACCTAACATAGGACAGGACAAAAGGACATTGCAGATGCAGCCTTCACAACTGCTGAAGCAGGAGCACCCTAATGAAGCAATCATCTACTTCATCTGTGTCTGCCTCTTATTACTTCCAGTGCTTCACTTTGCTTTTCCATTTTATATTTGCTGCATCATACCTTTCCCATATGAATCCTTTTCTAATAAACCAGCAAAACTAAACTTTAAATGGAAAAAATATACTAAGCTTTCATAGTAATAAGCCTTAATCAACATCTGCTGATGATTTTTATATTTTATGACATTTTCTCAGTTTATATTTACTTAACATATCTATAAAAATGGCAATAAATCCTGCAAATGTTCAGTGTGCAGATGAAACTTGCTGTGAATTCCAAGATATAGTTCCTGAAAATATAGCATACAGGAAGACGACAGATGCATAAGTAACTCACTGGAAAATGGGAGCCACACTTGGGCACATATTTTTTTGCTCTTTGCATCAATGATATGCATAGGCAATTATGTTTATTGGTGCTTTATCAAGCACTTTGGCAGAAAGATGGACTGAGATGTTGGAAGAGAAATGCTTCATTTATTTGCTGGTACCTGACTTCCAAGGCATTTCAGACACAAAGAGAGTTTAAAAAACATTCTCTTTGCTTTTCCCTGTGCCCCGTTATAGTACTAGGTCTCTGAAAAGAATGGATTTTATAGCTCAGTAGCTTAACCTGAGGAGAAAAGAAATAATTTAGGTTGTTACCATTATTTTTCTTAAGCTTTCATTTCATTTGGGGGTCATAAACCTTTAAATTTTTTTATCCTTAAAAAAACCTTGCATCTATATTGAAAAGAAAGTAACATTTTGAAAGAAACCAGGGAAAAAAAAGAAGATACCCAAACTTTAAACTCCAATATTTTCTCAACTTTGTTTTGATTTGGTCTTAAAATTACTTATGGAATTCAAAGCCAATTTGGCCAAATGTGTCCACGTGTGACGATGGTTCAGGATATTGGACATCAGTATCATGGCCAAATGACAGCAGGACAGCGCAGCTAACAGAGGCAGCGAACAGACGCAGCAGTTTGTGCAGCAGTGTTTGGGGTCCGACTAGAACTTGAGGATCTTGTTGGAAGTTGTGGGCTTCCTGAGGACCCCCGAGGAACTAGCAGGTGATTGCTGTGAACAGGAAAGGGGAAGCTAGRCAAGGACAACTGCAGGAGGCCTTGACTTCTCCTGGGAAAAGCTCTAGCTAGGAGTGGCTGCTGCTAAGGAGCTCTCTTGGTTGCCCCTGGCCAGAGGGAGTTGGGGCCTTTGATCCCGGTGGCCCTTGATTAGGGTGGTCAAGCACCCTCTAGCCAGTGCTAGGGAGAGGCCTATATTAGAGCCAGGCCTAGAGCGCAGCGAACAGAGGCAGTGAACAGATGCAGCAGTTTGCGCAGAAGGGCGCGCAGAAGGGATGCACGAAGGTACCTTCGTTTCTGTTCCCTGTGGTGTACGTTTCCTCAGGTATGGTCGTGACACACCGCACAGCACGTTCCCCAGTGGCTGTTGGAGTTGCTGTGTCAGAGGCTGCGACCCAGACCGACCCTCTGACAGCAGATGCGGCTCTACAGGTCTCAGGCTGCAGGGAGTGCTTGGGGCCTCTCCAGGAGGCCTGGGCTGGCAGCCAGCTCTCCTGCAGGAGGTGTGCTGCTGTTG
>NW_020449218.1:0-2278 GCF_003343035.1 Apteryx rowi | reverse complement strand
GTAGGGACATGGCTGGGGTTTGTGCTTGCTTGTGAGGTCACTTCTGCCTGGGAACCTGATAGGCCAGCAGAGGGCACATGGCTTGGATGTTGATTGTGAGGTCACTTTTGCCTGAGTAGTGATAGCCCAGAACCAAGCAGATGCCTGGGATACTTATTCTGAGGAAAATTCTTCTTCTGGATATGATACGCCAACAGCAGGCTCTTGGCTCAGTTCCAATGAAGTATGTCTTGCCCAGACTTTTTTTCCTCCGACAAGAAGATCCACAGAAGATTAGGGTGTGCTGATTCAATCCATGCTATTCCTTAAGTGACTCAAGACCAGTGAAATGTGTTGTCTGTCATTTCAGATAAAAAATCTGTATTGATTTGTGTAGCCCTGTGTGACCGCAAGGTGGGCAACAGAGGGTCGGATACGGGTGTAGAGAGACACTCAGAGTTCATGAGGGCTTAAACAGGAGAGATTTAATGAAGGACTTACACTCCAAGCTGCGCGGGGAGCCCCAGGAACTGTGCGGAGGGGTTGCTGATGGGAGGCTGCTGGAGGCACGGGTCGGACACACCGGTTGGACGCCCAGGTGGGACTTGACTTGTTCCTAAGGGCCCCTTAAATCTACTAGAACTATTTTATTAGCTCAACTGTGCTAACCTTGAGTAGCTACTGTCTGGGAAGCAGCTAGACATTGTGGACAAAAGGGAATATGCATGCCTGGTCCTGATGGGAATTTGGTCAGTGTGTAGTTTCACATGCTGGGCCTGCTACCACGTACTCTGCCAGTCACTGACTCCTCCCCAGATCTTCCGCAGCTTTTCTCACTACAAGGTCTAAACACTTTGAATGCATGCTCCATTGCCTGAGGATCTCCATTATCAAACTCCTATGAAACAACAAAATCCAACGTGAATACATGCCACACAATAACAGCTCTGCCATGCCCTAACCATGGACTTTTGCAGGAGCTGCTCAATCAGAACAGAAACTGCAGCTATGTTCTGTGAAAGAGAAGGAGGTTACAGAGAGCCACTCGCTCCACACAGAGCTCCACCAAATTTGGGTAGTATTATCCCGCCAGAAATCTGTTCCCACCTCTGTGCTGGAGAGATTATTGCACTTTGGAGTTCTGCTGGCAAACAGGGTAATAGGAAGGCTCCAAAATGGGCTTAAAACAAAACTACCTCGCTTAGTTCAAAGAGCTGATGAGCAGACTGGACTGATTCAGGCTGAAGCACATTACACAGTGTATAAATCATGCCCTCCACTAATACAAGGAGGAGGGTGATGGCCGATTCAGCTAGCATAGTTAGAATTGGAAGAAGATGCCTGTCCATTGTCTAAAAAGATTGTTGCAATACTTAAAAAATTTTACCTGTGTTTTCCAAAAGCAAAGCAGCTAGCCTCATGTGAACTCACATGGAAGTTTCTCAGGGATGACTGCATTAAAATGGAGATTTATTTTTTAGAATAAAAGCAATTCTTTTTCAAACTGTTGAGTTTGTGTTCTTTGAATTTCGTACTTGACTTTACTTAAGCTTAGAAGCCTCTTGTCATAGCTGTAGGTGTTTATTTGGGCAAAGGCATCTATGTGCTTTCTATTCTGCTATCCTAGAACATCTTCCAAGAAATTTATCTCTGCTCGATTATTGTATTGTGAACAAGCAGTAAATCCCCACAATGGAAGAAGGTTCAGGGAAGAGCATAGGGTGTGACTGAGCACAGCTGTTGCAAAGCAAGCTGAATTTATCTCAGCACAAAGGGAACCAGAGGGTGGCCTTTGTTTTAGGCCACCCTCCATACTCATGTGAACACCTGAAGGCTGGCAATACATCCTTACAGCAGCAGAAATAATCAGCTGTATAGGGAATGTGCACTCCAACTGAGCTGCAACCATTGCTGGTTTGAACCAATGGTTTGCTGCTTTCGCCTTTCCAGAAAAGTAGAGTCTGTCCCTGGATCACATTAGAAGAATAAAGAAATGACTTTTCACCTATCGTATCCACCTCAAAGTAATGAATGGACTACTGAAACAACAGCTACACAGGGGTGAATCTATCAATACTTCTAAGTGGGGATCTGCTTTGTGGGAATTCATAACTCGGCTAGATAAGCAACAAACCCCCATGGGAAGGCCCATAGCTAAGGTGTTTGTGTCAGTAACTGCATGGATCCCTGGTAAAACAGAAGTGAAATCCTCTTGATGTCCTGGAGATGAGGTTATGATTCAACACCAAACTCAGGGATCAATCTGGGTGACTCACTCTGCTGCTGTACAAAGGAAAAG
>NW_020449217.1:0-2344 GCF_003343035.1 Apteryx rowi | reverse complement strand
CCTGCGCCCCCCGCACCCCCCCCCGGCCGTAGAGAAACGGGGAGGGGGGGAAAAACACAAAGGAAAACCCCCTAAAACCCGAGAAAACCCCGCGCCCCGACGGCCGGACGAGACCCCCGAACAGCGTTTTACCCCCGCGGCTGCTGCYTCAGTTTCCTTCCCGACTGCGGAGCCCCCACCCCAAAAGGCGAGCGCTGTACGGAGAGCTCAGCCTGCCATGGGCGCCGCCATTTTGGATGCCGCGGCCCCGCCTCTCCCCCCGACGACCCCTCCTCCTCCTGGGCGCCGCCATAGTGGCCCCGGTCAGCTCCGCCCCCCTCCTTTGCCCCTTTAACCCCGCGCTTTCCTCGCAGTCGCACCCGTTCCCCGCTGTCCTGGCTCCACCGAGCTGAATTAAGCGGGACAGAAGCTCACACCAGGCCCCCCCCACCCCGTGCATGACGGGGAGGAGCCATATTGGGTGTGGCAGAGCCACCCTCTCCTTCCCCCCCTGCTGCTAGTAGGGATTTAAAGAGCTTTTCAAGTCACTTTATGGATCATGGCACTGCCTTTTCCCAGGGCGAATAAATAACGGAATAAAGTTTAACATGAGCGCCTCCATCTTATCCACCCGCCCCCCCGCAGTGCCCGGATGGCCGTACTCCCAAGATGGCGGCTTCGCAAGACCCGGATATAAGACCACCGCCACCCCCCGTAGAGTACCCCAAGGTCCCGGATGTTCCCCTCCCAAAATGGCGCCGCCGCCTGCCCGCCCAAAGCGGCGCCTCCCACCCGGGCCCGCCCACGCGGGAGGCGGCCGCCCGCGCCCCTAACCGTCCTTCCCGCCCGATTACCCGGATGTGGCTTCTTTAGCGGGAAGGATCCAAGGTGGCGGAGCGGCGGGTACCCGGATGTGGGGAGGAGGGGTCACAAGATGGCAGCGTGCTGCTCTACGGGCGGCGGTCCAAGATGGCGCCGCCCGGTCCCCGGATGTTCCTCCTCCTCCTTCCTCCTCCTCCTCCTCCTCCGGACACGGACAAGATGGCGGCGCCTGGCCGAGGCGGGAAGCAAGATGTCGGGCGTCCCCGCGCGCGGCCTCGCCTCCCCCCCGCCTGCCACCCGCCCCTCCGAGGAAGTGCCCGGATGCGGCGCCCCAAGATGGCGGAGGCGGTAGGTCGAGGCGGCCGCGGCTCCCCAAGATGGCGGCCACCGCGGGACCCGGATGCGGCCGCGCGCGTCGGCGCGCCGCGCCCCTGCCCCCCCGCACCTGATCGCTCCGGCCGCTGCCGCCGCGCCGAAAGGCCGAGAGGGGCCCGCCCGCCGCACCGACTACTGGCTCTTGGGAGCCGCCATTTTGGACGCGTCTCCTCCACCCGGCACAAACATGGCGTCTCCCAGAACCCGGATGGTGGCGCCTAACGGTTTAGTCCAGTTCTACGCATGCGTCAGCCCCCGCCTCCGCTTGTGCGCAGGCGCTGCGCCCTCCCTCTCGCTTGGCCCCGCCCTTGGCGCATGCGCGCCGCCACGCACCTCCCCTGCCGCCTCTCCGCGCGCGCATGCGCAATGCCCTTCCCTAACGGTTTTTTGTTTGAACACCCGGATTTTAGCGCTTTTTAACCCTTTTCTGCCAAACGCGGTTTTCAAGACCGCCTAGGGGGTCTTTCGGCGCCTCATGGCCAAGCCCCACAGCGAGGGGGGGGGGACGCGGCTCCCCTCAGCGCGGCGGCCGCCATCCCCCCTCGTGTGCCGGGGCAGCAGCGGCTGCCGGCTGCTCACGGCCAATCCCGGCCCTACATGGGGGCACCGGGGCGGCTGCCGTGCTCCCACCGAGCCCCACGCTCGTTGCAGCCTCCCGTGGGGCTGGCACCCCCCCCCTTTTAAAATCACCCCATTGCCCCATATGTGAGGAAAAATTCACCAAAGGGGGGGGGGGTTAGACAGCAGCACCCCCTGCTCCATGCCCGTGGGCACCCTCCTCCCACCCCGGCGACACCTGGGAAATCCCCCTGTAACCATAGCAACCGCCAGCCAAAAAAATGGGGGGCAGGTGGTGGAAAAAAAAGCAATCTTGTGTGTGTCCCCCCCCCCCCAAAAAATGCCACCGCCACCCCAGGCATGGCGAGGGTTAAGCGCCGGGGGGGGGGGAGGAGAGGCGCTCGGCCAATGAGGCCCTCGTGCACGTCAGTCGTGCGAGGAAGGGGGGGGCGGCCCGTGCGTGCGCCCTCGCTCCGCCGCGCACCAGCACCCTTCCTCCTTGGCCGCGCACGGGGTGTGGGGGGGTCCCCACCGCCGCCCCAGCCGCCATGGCCCCCGAGGACCGAGCGGCCTTCCTGCACGTGGCGGCCGGCTTGGCCCTCTGCGCGGC
>NW_020449216.1:0-2385 GCF_003343035.1 Apteryx rowi | reverse complement strand
AGAGGAGCCTTCCAACCTCAACATCCTGTAATTCTGTCAACGTTGCAATTTTACTGTCACTTCTGCTGGGGTACGATTCGACTCATTCTTCTATTTCCAGGCTTTTAAAAGAGAATGTTTAACATGATARCCGTGCATCCTATACCCCTTTTTCAGGAATTACATTGATACCCCCAATGTCTAATGCTGAAGACGGCTGTCCGATTTTCTGTACTCAATGCTTTTTCCTTCTTATTTGTTTAATTAAATAGATTACAGATTTCTTAATCCAAGAATCACTAACAAAGTACGCGCAAGTACATCTTCCTCCCCAAAGTCTTTAAAACAGTCAGTTATCCCTTGAAAACACACATACTAAAAGGTATCCTTAGATGAGCTGAAAATACATAGCATTGCATATGGCACATCAGAATGACTGTCTCTAATTTTAGACACTGGGGGTATCAACTTAATTTCTGAGAAATGGGTACAGTGTATGTGACTTTAATGGTAAACATTGCTTTCTAAAAGAGCTTTGTTGCAAGTTAAATCCTTACTGCTGTGCACTGGTCATGCTGCGTCTCTGCTGAAGGCCACCATACTGTCGCAAGGCTGGCAGAAGCAAGCGTGTGCCCAGTTCTCACCCACTGCASTTTGTTGCCCCATGTATTCAGTTAAGCCACCATTGCAGTGACCTGCAGTGAACACACTGTGCGGTAAAGTGGAGAAACTGAAAAGYCAGTGCACATTCCCTTGYGCTCACTCGGCTACAGTACAGTAACGTTCAGCTAAGGTGAAGGAATCGGCTAACCTTTGAACTGCCCCACCRTTACCTGGTAAATGCTGCCTGGAGCCACCTTATTTAGTCAGAAAGGGCTAAGACACTCTGTGCAAAACCTGTTACCGCTAGCCCTTTGGCACTAGACGTAGTGGCAGCAAACCTGACTTGCTAGAAGAGAATGATAAAATGCAGCATAGGTGTATTTTACAATACCCTGAGACTGCATTGTTGTGTCTTACTACTACAGGCATCCCTTTCTGAATTCTAAATTGCTTTTGTTCTAAACTGAATACTAAATACACCAAATAAAAGTAAATAGCTGCTCCGGGAATGACTGTTTATAGTGAAGCTGAAGACCATCAACTGCCAAGCTAAACAGTATAGGTATAGAGACTGGATAAATAGCAATTGGTATGCTCATACTTGTATAATTACTTTACCAGCCCAAGCAATAGATTTTGCTGACTTTCAGAACCAGTACAAGACCTATGAAAGTTCATAGAAATGAGGTCTGGGGAAGTAATAACATTYGGGCTGKCAGATGCGATCACTGCACCTATTCCTCTGCTTGAAGATACTGTTCTGCATGCTTCYGAAAAGGAAGCGCAATCGTTAACCATTTTCRCAATACRTAACTCTTAAACAGTCTTCAATGTGTTTACCCTGATAGATCCTCATGAATTGCTGTATCTACAGAAGAGGCTGGCAACAGGTGAACAACCAAGAGCAACCTGGCTTTGCATYCTTGTCCTTGCCCAAGCCACAAGGCTTGGGCYGCCGTTATAGCTGCCCAATCTGTGCCCAGAAATGGAACTGCTCCTAGGAGCACTGCCCATGTATGAGCGCACAGAACCAGGGATCAGAAAGAGACCAGASAAACRTGCTCTGTGAAACCATTTCCAGTTAAATTCCGAGACTTTTGCCACACCTGCAGTCCGATTTATATCAACTGCTGCAAGTAGGACGCTGAAGAGGTGGCAGATAAGGTTCTTGGGGGTTTTATAGCTGCGGTTTGGAAAAGAAAAAAGAAAAAAGAATAGGCTTCAAGAAGAGGACACTATTCCCCATACAGAAAAGTTTCACCAATTGCCAACCTCAAAGAGTTCCTTCTAAAAAACACATCCATTCAGAAAAGAATCAAACACCAATCGTGCACATTTTAAGCTCTCCTTTTCCAAGACTATAAATTAGCCTAATGTGTGCAAGAAAGTATGCACACACAAGTGTCAGCAAAGCCTTATAACTTCCCGGACCTCACGCAGCCAACTGCAGTAATAGAGGTAGTAGTGTGAGGGACCAGGCAAAGATAAAGCTCATGACTCCATGAATTTGTGTGCACCCCCAGGCGTGCGTGCGTGCGTGCGTGCATGCGTGCGTCTCTACATACACGTACCACCTTCTACGTCTGCAGAGACACCTGGTAACTTCAAGCAACGTAGTACTGGTGTTGCTCTCAGTTAGTGTCGTATGACTAAGCACAATATAAAAAGAAAATAATCATTTTGCTCTTCTTCGGTCTCATAAACCAGCAGGCAAAAACTTGAAAGCTTTTCCATGCGCCAGAAAGAAAAGGAACGCTTGTACTCTAGGTAGCTCTAATGACAACCAACCCCTTTAAGGCAGCT
>NW_020449215.1:0-2394 GCF_003343035.1 Apteryx rowi | reverse complement strand
CGACTACGAGCAGTGCCGCGAGTTCGCCGTGGAGGTGAGGGCGCAGGACGGCGGGTCGCCGGCGCGGAGCTCGACGGCGACGGTGCGCGTCTTCGTGGTGGACCTCAACGACAACGCGCCGCAGGTGCTGTGGCCGGCGCCGGCGTCCTCGTCGTCGKCGGCGGCGGGGAGCCCGGTCGCGGGCCCGTTCGAGGTGGTGCCGCGGTCGGCCGAGGCCGGCTACCTGGTGGCCAAGGTGGTGGCGGTGGACGCGGACTCGGGGCGCAACGCGTGGCTGTCGTACGAGCTGGTGCAGGCGACGGAGCCGGCGCTGTTCGGGCTGGGGCTGCACAGCGGCGAGGTGCGCACGGCGCGGGCCGTGTCGGAGCGCGACGCGGCGAGGCAGCGCCTGGTGGTGGCGGTGAAGGACCACGGGCAGCCGGCGCTGTCGGCCACGGCCACGCTGCACGTGGTGCTGGCCGAGAGCTTGCAGGAGGCGCTGCCGGCGCTGAGCGAGCGGGCGGCGGGCGGCGCGTCGCCGGCGGATTTGCAGTTCTACCTGGTGCTGGCGCTGGCGCTGCTCTCCGCCTTGTTCGTGCTGAGCGTGGCGCTGGCCGTGGCGGCGCGGGTGCGCCGCGCCGGGCCGCCCGCCGTGCTGCGCTGCCTGGGCGCCGAGCGGCTCTCCGTGGCCGGCGCCGCCTTCCCGGCCGACTTCTGCGAGGGCACCTTGCCCTACTCCTACAACCTGTGCGTGGCCCCGGGCCGCGCCGTGGCGGAGTGCGCTTTGCTGCCGGCCCCGCTCGCCAGCCGGGCCGTCGAGGATCTTCTCAGCGGGGACCCGCCCGGGATGCTGACGCCGAGCAGCAGCCGTGCCCCGGCGGAGCCGCCGCCGGACCCCGACGCAGTGCAGGTCTGTAAGCCGACCCAGCCGTCTTCTCGCACCCTTCCTTCTCTTCTCACCAAATCTCTTTGTGCGTGTGCGTGTGCGTGTGTATGCGCGCGTGTGTGTGCGCGCGGCACCGGGTGGCGGCGGGGGCTTCTGTCGTTTGCACTTGTGTGCTGTAATGCGAAGGGATGAGCCCCTGTTTCGTGACTAAGAGCAGGAACTGAAACACGGCGCCCGTGGGGTCATCAGCGTACACGCGCGTGGGCTCACTTGGGAGGTCGTGGCCGGGAGAGTAGTGCTGTTTGAAGCGGTATGCGTCAGTAACGGTGAATGCGGACCCCCCACTGTATGTATTCTGAGGTCTCCTGATTCTGCTTGTGGGGAGTGGGCGAATGTGAGTGACATCTGAGGACGAGGCGGGTTGTTTTGTTTCCTCATTTTCCCCGCGTGGTGAGCGCATCGAGGCCGGGTGTGCTCATGCCGCTGAATGCGTGGGGTGTGGAGAGGGTGGGCGGGAGGGGCGGCCTGTGTGTGCGGCGTGTGGGTGTGCGACGCCTGATCCCCAAGTCGCTGCCTGCCCTGCCAGGTTCTGGAGGAAGGCTGCTCCGCAAACGATAGCACTCGTGGGACCGTCGCTTTGGCCGGGCCTGACTGCCCTGCGTGATTCGGGATGAGTGCTCTGACGTGTCCCTTTGAGGCCCCGTCCTCATCTCCTGCTGTCTTCAGCGGCCTCGCCTCGGCAGCAGGAGAGATGACTCTCGTAGGCGTCTCTGATTTCCTTTTCAGGAACACAGGGATAGCCCAGGGAGCTGCTCGGGAAGACTTCTCATTCCCTAAAGCTGTCGCAGACACTAGGACCGGATTCGTCACTTGCAATATGGCTTGACGTGGTTATTGACATACCAGTGACGACAGTCTTGGAGCTCATGAAATACTGTGTTGACTCCTCCTCACTCAGCACTGCTTTTGCCTCCTCCGACTTGCGCGAGGATGTCACACTGCCGTGTTTTGCTAGGAACATTTGTTTTGGTGGGAACGGTCCCTTCTGACGACATTTTCAGTTCATGATATAGCGCGTGATTCGCTTACTCTTTACTGCTTTCCTTTCTCCGAGTTCTTGCGGGTTTTAAGCGAGGTTTTGCATTGCTGGGGTGCGCGATTGTACGTATTTTAAAAATCGGAGTGCCTCGATGTGTTGCAAAATGAGGCTCTGCAAAAATCTACTACTCGTTTCTGGGAGGGATGCGATCTCTGCACTTGACAGAGCAGTAACATTACTGATCTTTTATGCTCGTGCTTTGAAAGTTGCGGGACACGCTTTTGAAAGTTTGATAACCCGCTAATGATGCTGGGGKGTGTGTGTCTTTGTATGTTGTTTCGTAAATGGGAACATTCAAACACTGCCTTTTTTACTTGAAAGTTTGAATTAATACCTTTTTCCATTCACAAGAGAGAGAGGTCCATTCGAGAACCGTTTTTTTTTTTTTAATGTGAACTGTTCTTTACGCCTTTTATTTTTTTCTTTAGCA
>NW_020449214.1:0-2310 GCF_003343035.1 Apteryx rowi | reverse complement strand
GGTCGGCTGTTCCACAGGCCATTGATTGGGCCACACGGAGCGGCTGATGATGGTCACGTCGGCCCCCGTGTCAAGCATGCCCTCGAGCTGTTTCGTGAGGCCGGACTGAGTGATGGCAAGGCACATTACAGGCCGGCGATTCATCCGAGCTGTAAAACAGACAGCAGGCCCGGAAGAGCCAAAACCGCGAGTGCCTTGGAGCGTGGGGGGTCGTGGGGTTTGTCCTTCGGTCGCGGCAAGCGCGATTATTTGCGCTATCCTGCTGCCCTTAGGGATCACCATGGGGGGGCACAGTGTGTGGGCCATAATGTATATGCGGCCCGTCGAATCGGCGTCAATTACTCCTGGTAAAACAATCAAACCCCGCATACTGGCAGAAGATCGTCCCACAATTAGGCCCCCAATCAAGCTATCTGGGTGAACGAGAGGCCCTATCACATTGCTGGGGATTTTTTGCACCAAGGAGTCTATAAGTGCGACGTCTACTGTGGTTTCCACGTCGACTCCCAGACTTCCTCGGGTGGCTGGCTGGTGTTGCCCAAGAAAGCCCCTGGGGTGGTGGDGGGGCGAGCTTGTGTCCGCGCGCGGCCCCCTCCCGCGCTCATCTGGGCGTTTCCCGAGCACGCTTTAGTGGCATGGGAGTCCCTTTGGCAGTTGTCACACCACACTGCTGCTCAGCAGTTCGCCTTTAAATGCCCGGGCTCACCACACCGGTAGCATCGTAGCTGCCCAGACTGCGGGGCCCGCCTCTGGTTCAGGCCTCGCCCCTTTTGTACCACTGCTGCGACCGCCCCCTGGACCGCAGCAGCGACCGTTGCTCCCTGTCTTTGCTGTTCCGCTCTTTCTACCCGCATCAGCATCTCCTCTACTCCTGCACCTTTCGGCAAGGCGGCCAACAGTTGTCTGGTACTTTTATTCGCGTTGTCGAAGGCAAGGACTTTGAACATTTGGCTCTTCCCATCTTCTGTAAGGTCTGGGTGTTGCATGATTGCCTCCCACAGGCGATCGATGAAATTGCTATACTTTTCTGTTGCCCCTTGGACCAGGCCACCGAAGGACGGTGCACTGGCGCCGGGGAGAGCCAGGAATGCATCAAAGGCAAGGCGTGTTGCTAGCTGGAGCATAGTCGGGGGAAAGTTAAGCTGTTCCACATAACTGGCCCATGGACCKTCCCCCGTTAGCATTTCTGCTGTGACTCCGAGATGGGGGTCCCCGTCTGACTGATGACGCATGGCCTCCTCCGTGCTACGCTGCTGCCAGGACGCCACCCACAAAAGGTATTGGGTGGGCGTAAGCAGCAGGCGCATCAGATTCCTACAGTCGTAGGGACACATCAGGTCAGCCGAGAAGATCCAGTTCAGTATTTGACGGGTAGCTTCTGATTTTATCCCATAGGTGGAAACCGTCGTACGAGCCTGCTGCAGGAGTTTCCAGTCGTGGGGTTGCCACTTCTTTTCACCTCCCCCATAGACCACTGGGAATGCTAGGGCTGATGCTCCGCCCCCCATGCCCTTGGCGTCCCACTGTCCTTCTATGATCGCATCCCTGATGACACCACTCCAACGTGACTCCCTACGGGGGGGGTGTCCTGGCAGGGTCGGTTGCAGGCAGGGAGGAAGCGGCCAGCCGGCTGCTTGAGTCAGGGCTAGCTTCTCTAATTTCTCTGACAGTTCCTCTATACGCCTCTCCAATCGTTCCGCAGCCAGCCCGCCAATGTCCCGCTCGGGAGGCGTGACGATTTCTGACGAGCTAGGTGAGGGCGGCATAGCTGGTTTTTGCCATTCCCCCTGGGGCGCTTCTGCTGGGACCGGAAGGGGGCCGGTAGGCCGCTTTTGTTGCTCAACCCCCGGCAGGGGTGGCGCACTGGGGACAGCCCCGCCTTCTGCTGGGTAAGTTCCTTTATCTCCGCCACCACCCGAAGTTTCTGCTGCAGGGGTCTCCCCTTCGGATTCTGGGGCACATGAGCCTTTTCTCAAGGACTGGAGCATCTCTGCCACMGTGCGGTACGGCTTGCCAGGGACGCTCGTTCCTTTGATGGCTAACTGATGCCCCCCTCCCGGTCCTTGCGGGGTGTTACTCTGAGGTGGGCTTAACATCTTGGTGGCGGCTGCCGCCACCTCTCTTTCTGCCTTCATGGCCACCAGRGTCTCTAGAACGGTGCTCCAGAGGGTCCGCACCGCCTTAATCTCCTTTTCATCCTTCGTTCCTCCCTCTATAGTTTTAGACCACATAGGGTCCCCAAAGTCTCTCCACTCCGACACGGAGAATAACGTGTGGGTATCAGGAAAATGTTCCCATTGCTGCCCCAGT
>NW_020449213.1:0-2385 GCF_003343035.1 Apteryx rowi | reverse complement strand
CCATTGTTCCTTGAAGGACCCCATTGTCCTTGTAGGACCTCATTGTCCTTGGAGGTTCCCATTGTTCCTTGGAGGTTCCCATTGTTCCTTGAAGGACCCCATTGTCCTTGGAGGTTCCCATTGTTCCTTGGGGATCCCATTGTTCTTGGGGTCCTCGTTGCTCCTTGAAGGACCTCAATGTCCTTGAAGGACCTTATTGTCCTTTAGGGTCCCCACTGTCCTTGAGGGGGGGGTCCCCGTTGTTCCTTGAGGGACCCCATTGTCCCTTGAAGGCCCCCATTGTTCTGGGGATCCTCATTGTCCTTGGGGGTCCCTGTTTTTCCTTGAGGGACCTCATGGTCCTTGGAGGACCCCATTGTCCCTTGGAGGACCCCATTGTCCTTGGGGGGTCTCCATTGTTCCTTGAGGGACCTCATGGTCTTTGTAGGACCCCATTGTTCCTTGAGGGTCCCCATTGTTCCTTGAAGGACCCCATTGTCCTTGGGGAATCCCCATTGTTCCTGAGGGTCTCCATTGTTCCTTGAAGGTCCTCATTGTTCTGGGGGTCCCCATTGTCCTTGGGGGTCCCCATTGTTCCTTGGGGGAACCTCATGGTCCTTGGAGGACCCCATTGTTCCTTGAGCGTCCCCATTGTCCTTGAGAGACCTCGTTGCTCCTTGGGGGTCCCCGTTGTTCCTTGAGGGACCTCATGGTCCTTGGAGGACCCCATTGTCCTTGGGGGTCCCCATTGCCTTTGAGAGACCCCATTGTTCCTTGAGGGAGCTTGTGGTCCTTGTAGGACCCCATGGTTCCTTGGGAGACCTCGTGGTCCTTGAAGGACCCCGTTGTTCCTTGAGGGTCCTCACCATTCCTTGAAGGCCCCCATTGTTCCTTGGGGGTCGCCATAGTTCTGGGGGTCCCCGAGGTCCTTGAGGGACCTCATTGCTCCTTGGGGCGCCCCCATTGTCCTTGGGGGTCCCTGTTGTTCCTTGAGGGACCTCATGGTTCTTGGAGGACCCCGTTGTTCCTTGAGGGTCCTCACCATTCCTTGAAGGACCCCATTGTCCTTGTAGGACCCCATTGTTCCTTGAGGGTCCCCATTGTTCCTTGAAGGTCCTCATTGTCCTTGGGGCGCCCCCATTGTTCTGGGGGTCCCCATTGTCCTTGAGAGACCCCATTGTTCCTTGAGGGACTTCGTGGTCCTTGTAGGACCCCATTGTCCTTGGGGGTCCCCATTGTTCCTTGAAGGTCCTCATTGTTCTGGGGGTCCCCAAGGTCCTAGGGGGTCACCATTGTTCATTGAAGGACCTTATTGTCCTTGTAGGACCTCATTGTCCTTGGGGATCCCATTGCCCTTGGGGGCCTCCATTGTTCTTTGAGGGACCTCATGGTCCTTGTAGGACTCCATTGTTGCTTGAGGATCCTCATCATTCCTTGAAGGTCCTCATTGTTCTGGGGGTCCCCATTGCTCCTTGAGGGTCCCCATTGTTCCTTGAGGGACCTCATGGTCCTTGTAGGACCTCATTGCTCCTTGGGGGTCCCCATTGTCCTTGGGGGTCTCCATTGTTCCTTGAGGGACCTTATGGTCCTTGTAGGACCCCATTGTTCCTTGGGGGTCCCCATTGTTCCTTGAAGGTCCTCATTGTTCTGGGGGTCCCCCATTGTTCTGGGCATCCCCATTGTCCTTGAGGGTCCCCATTGTCCTTGGGGGGGGTCCCCGTTGCTCCTTGAGGGACCTCGTTGCTCCTTGGGGGGGTCCCCCATGGTTCCGGAGGTCCCCGAGGTCCTTGGGGGTCTCCACTGTTCCTTGAGGGACCTCGTGGTCCTTGTAGGACCCCATTGTTCCTTGAGGGTCCCCCATTGTCCTTGGGGGTTTCCCGTTGTCCTTGGGGGTCCCCATTGTTCCTTGAGGGAACTCGTGGTCCTTGAAGGACCCCATTGTTCCTGAAGGTCCCCATTGTTCCTTGAAGGTCCTCGTTGTTCTGGGGGTCCCTGAGGTCCTTGGGGGTCCCCATTGTTCCTTGAGGGACCTCGTGGTCCTTGTAGGACCTTGTTGTCGTTGGGGGTCTCCATTGCTCCTTGAGAGACCTCATTGTTCTTGTAGGTCCCCATTGTCCTTGGGGGATCTCCATTGTTCCTGAGGGTGCCCATTGTTCCTTGAAGGTCCTCATTGTTCTGGGGGGGTCCCCGAGGTCCTTGGGGCATCTCCATTGTTCCTTGAAGGACCTTATTGTCCTTGTAGGACCTTTTTGTTCTTGGGGGCACCCCCATCGTCCTTGGGGGTCCCCATTGCCCTTGAAAGACCTCGTTGCTCCTTGAGGGACCCCATTGTTCCTTGAGGGACCTCATGGTCCTTGTAGGACCCCGTTGTTCCTTGAGGGTCCTCATCATTCCTTGAAGGCCCCC
>NW_020449212.1:0-2421 GCF_003343035.1 Apteryx rowi | reverse complement strand
TGGGGCAGGAGGGGCAGCAGACAGGAGTGGCTGTGGGGCAGGAGAGGCAGTGGGGCAGGAGGGGCAGTGGGCAGGAGTGGCTATGAGGCAGGAGGGGCTGTGGGGCAGGAGGGGCTATGGGGCACCAGGAAGGGTTGGGCATTGGCACTCTTGGGCTGTGGCAGCTCAGGCCAATGGTTCTATGGGGCGCAAAGGACGTGGCCTCGGATCCCTGCTGCCTGCAGCATGGTGGCACTTGCACGGAGTGATGGCCCTCGCCTTTACACCCAAGAGCGCTGTTGGTGAAACAGGGGAAGCCTACCCCAGCGGAGCCAGTGCCATCAGCCTGCTGCTGGGCAGGGAGGTTCACTTCCTCCCCACGTACTCTCCAAATCTTTGGAGGAGAAGAAAATCCCAGAAGCACGAGTGGGTCAGGAGCTGATGGCAAAAGCCAAATAGGAGGGAAAACCCACCTGTGGCAGCTGCCCCACCATCACACATCCTGGCACATGCCTGGCGAGCACAGGGACTGGCTCTGGAGGCTTGCTGTAAGCACRCTACCATCTTCTGTGCTGGGGAATCAGCTCAGCTTAGAAATGAAGCCCTGTTATCAGAGGCCCTCTCTGGTCGAGGCCAAGGCCACCTGGCTGAGACACTTTCCTAGCAGGGGCATGTGAGCTTGGAAAAGAGGCTGCAGGCAGCATGGAGACAGGCAGTAGAGTGCTAGTGTTTTGGAGCCCCAGAAGCCTGGGACCCTGGCAGAACAGGACCTCCTACGCCTGGGTGCCTGGATGCCTGGGTCCCTGAGGGAGCAGGGCCCTGGACAGCTGACGGACAGGAGCAGAGGGACCAGGACGCCTGGGTCCTTGCGGGGAGAGGGGACATGGAGGCCTGGGTCGCTGGGGGAAGAGGGGCCCCAAACAGCTGGGTGCTGGGGGGCAGAAGGACCAGGATGCCTGGGTCCCTGGTGGGAGAGGGGAGCTGGACACCTGGATCCCTGGGGGTAGCGGGGCCCTGGACATCTGGGGACTGGGGGCAGAGGGACCAGGATGCCTGGTGGGAAAGGGGCCCTGGAAACCTGAGGCCCTGGTGGGAGAGGGGCCCTGAATGCCTGGGTCCCAAGGGGGAGTGGACACTGGACACCTGGGTCCCCACTGAGAGGGCGCCCCGGGCGCCTGGGTCCCCAGGGCAAGCAGGCTGTGAGTGACCAATCAGGGTTAACGAGGTGGCAACTGCATGGTCTGCCAGCTGCAGTGCTGGAACAAGGAGCAGGAGAAAGGGGAGCTTGCCCAGCTCCTAAGCGATAGGTATAACCCAATTTGGGATTGATGCAGCAGGGCAGGCTGCAGGGGTAGATGAGCATCCCTGCCAAGGGGAAGCTCCTGCAAAGAAACAAGCAGTTTCAGCAGTAGGCGTTAATGGTGCATTTGGCACTTCCCCAGGTGTAGGGGCTAAATTAATATTGTCCAGTGGCCRTACCGTATGACCCTGGTTGTTATTGGGCAAAATGAATCTTCTGGAATGGATTTCCTGAAAGGACAGTCTTGGATAGAGAGCTGGGGGAAATGGGAAACTGGGAGCCCTCCAGTTACAGGAAAAAATCGTCTCTGCATGATTAAGCCTATGAATCTCCTACAAATAGCCCCCCTCCTGCCTAACAGCAACGCAGTTAACGTTCCTCAGTGTAAGCTCCCTGCTCCTGCCACGAAACCTGTGGCAGAATTAGTCAAACAATTAGAGCAACGGGGTATTATAGCAAAAACATTCACCATGTAACAGCCCAATATGGCCTGTTAAGAAAAACAAAAACAAAACTTTTTTTTTTTTTTTTTTTTTTAAACGGGAGAGTGGAAAGGCGGAAGGGACTACTGAACCACCAGCTCCACAAGCGTGACTCTAGGAATAGCTCTCAGTGGGCATCCCCTTTGTGGGAGGTTGCAAGTTGGCTACATAAGCGACAAACTGCCATGGATAAGGGGTTCGTGTCAGGAGCTGCCCGAATTCCTGCGAAGAGAGAAGTCAAAGCCTATGGCAATCCCGGAGATGAGGTGGTGGTGAAGCACCCAACTCAGGGAGCAATGGGGGTGACTCTGCTGCTTTACAAAGGAGAAGGAGCATGGGATGCTGGAGGCACTAGAGGGAGGCAGTGAACCAGAACTGAGGCTTGGATGATGTCCCAGACCTCGGTGTCTTCTTCAGAGCTACAGTCACAGGAGGAATAGCATCTGTAAGAGCACGAGGGCAAGGGCTGAGAGGAGGCAATAATCTTACCCTCACCCTAAGATCTAGGGTTAAAGTAAAGTTCAGTACCGGGAAGAACCTGGGATGGGAAGCTGCGCCTGGTTGTGACAATCGAGTGAAATGGCTACTGCAGACATGCAAGGCAACAGATCACACAGTCGTGGCCCCCCAGAATGGCACTCTAGCTCTAAACAATGAGAA
>NW_020449211.1:0-2381 GCF_003343035.1 Apteryx rowi | reverse complement strand
GGCCCTAGGTCCCGTCTCCCCCATCCTTGGGTCTTCATGTCCTTCAGACCCATGTCACCATGGGCCTAGGTCCCGTCTCCCCCATCCTTGGGTCTTTATGTCCTTCAGACCCATGTCACCATGGCCCTATGTCCCGTCTCCCCCATCCTTGGGTCTTCATGGCCTCAGCCCCATGCCACCACGGCCCTAGGTCCCGTCTCCCCCATCCTTGGGTCTTCATGTCCTTCAGACCCATGTCACCATGGCCCTAGGTCCCGTCTCCCCCATCCTTGGGTCTTTATGTCCTTCAGACCCATGTCACCACGGCCCTATGTCCCGTCTCCCCCATCCTTGGGTCTTCATGGCCCTCAGCCTCATGCCACCACAGCCCTGGGCCCTGTCTCCCCCACCCTTGGGTCTTCATGTCCTTCAGACCCATGTCACCATGGCCCTAGGTCCCATCTCCCCCATCCTTGTGTCCCCATGTCCCTCAGCACCATGCCACCATGGCCCTAGGCCCCGTCTCCCCCATCCTTGTGTCCTCATGTCCTTCAGACCCATGCCACCACGTCCCCATCTCCCTCAGCCCCATGACACCATGTCCCATCTCCCCCATCCTTGTGTCCTCATGCCCTCAGCCCCATGCCACCACGTTCCTATGTCCCACCTCCCCCATCCTTGTGTCCCCATGTCCCTCAGCCCCATGCTACCACGTCCTTATGTCCCTCAGCCTCATGACACCACGTCCCCATGTCCCTCAGCCCCATGCCACCACGGCCCTATGTCCCATCTCCCCCATCCTTGTGTCCTCATGCCCTCAGCCCCGTGCCAGCACATCCCTGTGTCCCGTGTCCCCCATCCTTGTGTCCTCACGTCCCTCAGTCCCATGCCACCACGTTCCTATGTCCCATCTCCCCATCCTTGTGTCCTCATGTCCCTCAGCCCTATACCACCACRTCCCCATGTCCCTCAGCCCCATGCCAGCACATCCCTATGTCCTGTCTCCTCCATCCTTGTGTCCCCATGTCCCTCAGCCCCATACCACCACGTCCCCATGTCCCTCAGCCCCATGACACCACGTTCCTATGTCCCATCTCCTCCATCCTTGTGTCCCCACGTCCCTCAGCCCCATGCCACCACATCCCTATATCCCGTGTCCCCCATCCTTGTGTCCCCACGTCCCTCAGCCCCACGCCACCGCGTCCGCCCCCTCACCTTGAAGAAGAAGCCGAGGCTGGCGCGGGGCTCGGCGCCCTCGGTGGGCGAACCCTCCAGCGAGTCGCCCTCGCCCTCGTGCTCCGGCGCCCGCAGGCTGCCCAGCGGCACCTCCACGAGGCTGGCGCGGCGCTCGCCCGGCGAGGACGCGTCGCTGGTGCCGTCACCCGAGACCCGGGCGCCGGTGGCAGCGGGCCGCAAGTTGCCGCGAGTCTCCAGCTCGGAGGCAGCGGCGGCGGCGCCTTCCTCCTGCCCATCGTCATCGTCATCATCCTCCTCTTCGGAGAAGTGGATGGAGGAGCGGGTCTGCACGGGCACCCGGCTGGGCGAGAACTTGCGCAGGTGGGGCAGGGTGTCCACGTCGTGGGGTGGCGTCAGCACCCGCGTCAGGGGCGGCAAGCGGAGCTCGGCGGGGCGCCGGGGGCTGCGGGGGGTGACGGCGGCGGTGGCAGCGGCGGGCGGCTTGCGGGCGCCGCTTTGGGGCGAGCGAGGAGGAGCCGGCGTTTTGCGGGAAGGCGAAGGCGAAGCCGGAGGGCGGCCGGCAGCGGCGCGGGTGGCTTTGGGCGCCGGGATGACCCAGGCTTGGCCACCGGTGGCGGCGGTGGTGGCACCCGCCGGGCGCTGCTCCTGCAGCAGCCGCTCCTGCTGCTGGCTCAAGCGCTGCATGTCGAGCTGCAGGGTGCTGAGCGCCGCGTTGAGCTTGGCCACCGCTTCGTCGTAGGCGCCGGCTTCACCCTCCAGGCCACCACCAGCTTTGACCACCTCCGGCGAGAAGGTGACCTGCTTCTTCCCAACGTTGCCGTCCTCCTCATCATCGTCGTCACCCTCCTGCGGGTGCTGGGGCCCAGCGCCCTCGGGGCGCTTGAGCTGCAGGAAGGCGCTCTTGCCCAGGCGCTGGCGGTGCTTGGCGAAGATGGCCTCGATGCGCTTCTTCTGCGCCTCGATGGCCCGCCGCTTCTCCTCCAGGCGGGCGCCCAGCTGGTTCATCTCGGAAGCGAGGGCAGGGCTGCGGCCGGGGCCGCCGGCGGCGTCCTCCTCCTCCTCTTCCTCCTCCTCGGCGGGCGCCTTGGACGTCGCGCCGGCCGCCTCCTCCAGCTTCTTCTTGCGCTCGGCGAAGCTGGTCATCTTCACGGCGGGTTCCTGCGTGGTGGTGGTGGTGGTGGTGGTGGTGATGGTGGTGGCCCCAC
>NW_020449210.1:0-2437 GCF_003343035.1 Apteryx rowi | reverse complement strand
TCCAAGGCTGTGCCGCGCTGCCTCAGCGCCGACGGAGCAGCGGGCGTGTGGGCTGGCGGCGGAGCGAGGGGCACTGCTCCCTGCTGGCTGGCTGGCTGGGAGCGAAGCCGCCAGCCGCTGGGCAGGGCAGGGTGTGCAGGGGAGCAGCTCCTGCTGGTTAGCGCTGCTTCTGGGAAGGCAGGCTGTGTAGTTGTCAGGACAAGCCTTGGTGATTTCTCTCCACAGGTGGTTTGCACTCTGCGGGAATTCAACGAATACAGGCAGTATCTGACCACGCTCAGGATAGACGCTGACAAAATGTACCGGCAAGAACAAGTAAGCAAAGCTCACTGTTCATAGGCATGCTTCATGGTGCTGAGGGTTGGGACTTGACTTGTTTTATCTCAGCAAGGCATGAACTGAAGAAGCAGTGAGGGCTGCGCTGGCAGGCTGGGCGTTCTGGTGTGGAAACAACTGCCTGGGTCCGAGCTGGGGTGGCATGGGGTGGGGACAGGCAGGGAAGTCATCCCTGAGGACCTGGAGTTCTGAGGGAAGCCCTTTTCTCCTCTCCCGGTTCCTGGCTGAAGCAGAGCGCTGCTCGGGACCAGCGTGAAGCCTCTACACGCAGGTGCGTGAGAGCCTTTTGTGGCAAAGGGGAGCTAAAACCTGGCGTCTACTTTCAGAAAATGCTTCGACGACAGCTGGCAAAATTAAAGGATGGCCCTGAATGGCCAGAAGGGATGGACATTTCTCGCCTGCGAGAGCGGCTGCTGTGGGAGCAAAGAGAGAGTTTGAGAGATGGAGAGAGGCAGATGAGGGATAGGTAAGAGACAGGACAAGGTGCTGATTGTGCCTAGAGTGGTGCAATCAGTGTTTGGAGCCTGGCAAAGGCAGCTGGAAGCTGTCTGGGGCACTTGAGCCAGGGACGCCAGAGCACAATGATAGCAGTGGCTGAGCAGAGACTGGCCTGGACAAGACAGCTCCAGGTGCTGTGTTTCAGCCATCTCTATTTGTCTTTAAAGGCTTCTTGCCATGATTGCGCAGAGGATGGAGAAGCTTGAGGCTCTTGAAGAAGAGAAACACCTCCTCCAGCAGGCTGAGCGAGAACAGCAGCAGCTGGGAAAGAAGACACACCCAGGCACCCAGAACAGCTCAAGTAAGCTAAGACACTGCATTAGAAAGGAATGCTTGATAGTAACACAAGTTACACAGTAGACGCAGATTTACACAGTCACGCCAATAGTACTCAGTGTGTTTGCTGTCAGCTGTGAAACACATCCCTCGTGCTTGCCGATGACAAAGGTCCGCGTAACTCACAGCAGCTCCATCTTCTGTGAGACGTTCATTCAGGCAGACGCTCTTCTGAACATTGTTCATGGGCTCTTCCATTTGTGCACTCAGAGCAGGAAACTCTTACTTAGCCCTGTGGCCAGCACACTTTGCCATGGAGAACGTTCACAAACGGGAGTTTTACTTCCTTTCCCCTATAGGAGCTGAACGGACCGGGCAGTCTTCAGTTGCTAGGAAGAAGAAGAGAAGACCTCTGCGTACTCCAGTGTTCTCCCAGGAGGGCTTGGAGGTCATGGCTAGTGCCACATGCCAAAGCACCTCGTCTCAGGAAAAAGATGCTACTCGGACAGCTGTCGAAGGGAGACCTGTGAGTAGGAGCTGGGTGGATGTGGTGGCCACCTCTCCTGCGTGGCAGCGCGTTGGTGCTCAGGACTCCTGGGAGGGTGCTGCAACACACACAGCCTCTCTCAGCTTGTGACGCGTGGTGGATTGTCAGAGCATCTCCTGAGAAATGCCCTGATGAGCTAGGGGGGGATCTTCCCAGCCTGGGAGTCTCTGTATTGAACAATTAGGAGGGGCCCGGCGCGGCCGGTCAACAGTCCCCAGGGGACCACTAACTCCCAGTTCAGGGCCTGATTCATCTTTTCGCACACTGGGAGCCAGGTTGGCTGCAGTACCCTTTGCGTTAGAAAACCTCCTCCGAGTGATTTTTAGAAATGCCAGAAATGTTTGCTTCCTAGCTGCATGAGCCCTCCAACACCTGTATGCCAGGTGGTGTCCCCTGACCAACAGCTTTTCCTTTGGCAAATCCCAGACAGGTCTCTAAGGAACGGTCTCTTTCTGCTTGGACTCAGGCTGTTTCTGGTGCGCGACTACACTTTTTCAAGCCTGACTGCTTGAAGCCCATCTAGCGAGCAGTTTATGAGGAGGGAAAGGAAAACCAACCAAAGTCAAGGAGCGTGTTCACTCATCAATTCCTCCTGGTTTCTGTTACAGAAGTCTTTAAATGAAGAACTGTGTAATGAAGCCCAGACTATGCTGCTATGGACTACACTGACAGAAGCCCAGGAGCTAGAAGAGGTGGCTGAGAGCGTGCTCGAGGAAGTGCTGGAGAGGGTGAAAGAGCTGGGTCCGTCAGTCTGCGTTTTAAGGAGGGCTCCCCTGGCGA
>NW_020449209.1:0-2399 GCF_003343035.1 Apteryx rowi | reverse complement strand
ACTGGAGATTCAGGCCACAAATGTCCCAGCACTTCCAGGATCAACAACAGAAGGAACCCCCGTGGTCTAATGGGAGAATCCCAATTTGATGAGCACACCTGAATACATCAAGACAGAGAAACAGGGGAAACACGGGGATATTTTTCTCCTTTCAGCCCTCATTCCCATTTTCRGTGCCAGCTCCTGTTTCACCGGCTCTTAAGAGATCAAGGTCATCTCTTCAGTGGTCAAATCTGACAGAGCTCCATGAACTCGAAGGAGGCAACTCCCTCGATTTACACTGCTTGTGGCTCTGGTGCTTGACAGGGACCTTCATGCACCAGAGACTCTCTGAGAACAGCCTGATGCAAAAAGAAGAAATACATATCTGGGACTCTTGATTGAACTCTGCATTTAGGATACTGGAACTCCTGTGGCTTTCATGTCCCCTGATACTCCTTTGCCAACTACGGCTAACTTGCTTACCCCTTCTCTGCTTGTCACATTGCAATAGCTTGTGTGTCGTGATTATGTCCGAAAGTGCACAAGCAACGATTTCGCCTCTGGTGTTACTTCTGTATTTCACACCACCTATGTCTTGACTTTAAACCTGCGTATGCCAAGGGACAGCTGGGGACATCAGAAGCTGAGCGCAAGAAAGAGGTTTTCTCCCTTGCTTGGTCTTGTTCCTGGTGGGGGTCTGCTTCAGGCTGGGCTGCCTCTTGCAAGATTTTGTCACCTGAAAAGGCTGCAAAGGAAAGAGGTAAGCGGGGAGAGCAGGGCGAATTGCAAAGGTGCAGAAAACAGAGAACTGAAGAAAAGGAGCCAGGATGAAAGTTACCCATTTTCTGCTCTCCTGCTCTAGGGAAAGCAGGAAATGGAGAAGAAGAACAGAAAAGACACTCTTCCCTTCTCTTCAGAAGTCGTCAGGCAATGATTTCTTTATCCTTTGTAACTAATTCATGGCATTAGCGGCCCCCTCACAAACATGCAGCTCAGGGGTATAATTTCATGCGGACTTTGACAGAGGCACAATGGGAGAGGGCAGCATGAAGAGGCTACGACCTGGCTCTGCAGTACARCCACTGGGCAGGGGTCTTGGGTGTCTTCTAGGAGTGTGATAGGAAACGAGTCTACCTGCCGAACCTCAGCACTGGAGTGAAGCTCATTCCCCTTTTTCGGGTGGTTGGGAAGGGAGATGAGGGGGTGGTGTCACAGTCAGCTGAGGGGGATGGAAAACCTTGCTGCCACAGCACGTGGCCCTTCATCTGCAGTCCTGTGTTCCCCACCTGTGACAGGCCAGGCAGGTCTGTGCTGAGAGGGATTTCTGCCTGAAAACAAGCCCTGGGAAGATGAAGAGGGTCACAGGGGAGGGGAACTCCTGCTTTCAGGGCTCCCCTGGAGCTACAGTGGCTGAAGAACAACCTGAAGCCGTGCCTGCAGAGTTGGGTCTAGGCTGCGGGCTGTCACACTGCATCAGGCAGGAGACACAGGCAAGTCTGTGCCAGCAATTCACTGTCCTTCCCGGGGCAAAGTTCCTTCGAACACAAATCCTCCAAGAGGCCTCTCTGCAGGGTGGCGAGCTTCGAAGGGAACTGAGCTGACAACAAAAGGGGAAACGGAGGTGACCACACTGGAGTCAGGCAATCACAAGTCCATGGTGTGCATCTGACTGGCTGCAATATGGATGTTGGCATCCAAGTGTGCTTAAGGAGAGCAAATAAACCCTGATCTGCAATTGTTCACTCGACTCCCGCTTAGCCTTTGGGACTGACGCATAGCTCATGCTAAGGCCTGAGGTATGCTGGGAGGCATTAGGCTAAAGTGAGAGCAACACGTACACCAGATCCTCACGGACAAAAAGAATGAGCTCTGCTATCCTTGCAGTTTTTTAAGAAACTGCTTGTTAACACTGGGGAAGACCAAAACTCTTTGGAATTAAGCAAATCCTTAACCAGTAACCAAAACAACCAATAGGGATGGTGTGGACCAAACTTCCAAGAGGGAAGATACAAATACATCAGCTCACCCAAACAGCCTTTGAAGAGGATCCAGCAGCAGCCGGACTGCTGAGGCTTCGGGGCATCCCGGTCCAATTCAGGAGGTGCCCACAACGGGATGCAGGAGGGAGCACAAGCATCCTCGCCGTTGCCTAGGTAACTGTGTTGCTCATAAGCACATGAACTAATGAATTATCAAGTTAACGAATCAGCAAACTAATGAATTAAGTAACTAGAGAATTAATAATGTAGCCTAGCCTACAGAGAAAGGATTAACCCTTTCTTTGCTTTTTTGTTGCTTTTAGTTAATCAGCTCATAAAAATAAAGTGCGTTTCACAAAGCACSCTGACCTGTAAATTTGAGACATCACAACAAACCGTGACACAAAGATCTGCCTTTTCAGGGCGGAGACCTATAAC